>NC_142443.1:51745441-51896323 GCF_059453495.1 Arachis ipaensis
AAGGGGCAACCATCAAGCTAGTGACGTTAAAGAAGCGCTTGTTGGGAGGCAACCCAACCTGAGGTAATACCCCTTTGCTGTTTCTTTTATTTGTTTCAATAAAAAGGGTGAAGTAGTTTCTGTGCATTGCAAAGAATTAAGTTTGGTGTTTCACACCAAACAATGAATTCGTGGATCAATAATTCAAAGGGGAATGTGTGACTCTAAGTTTGGTGTTCCACCATAAAGATCAACTGAACACAACAACCTTTGAATTATACGAAAGGAACAACCATTCTAAGCAATCACAGAAATGCTTAAAATCCTTAGCAGCAACTTCATTCCAAGGAGAATTCAAGGACTCAAAGAGCAGAGGAGTAAGTAGGAGACTAAGTTTGGTGTTCACACACCAACTTAAGACTCAGACACTTGCCCATACATAGTTGAGCTAACCACTCAAGTGCTTGAGAAGCAAGCAACTTCATCACTCTTTGCAGGAAAGGAAACAAGGATCTGAGAAAGAACATGAAGCAACAACTAGGAGAAGAAGGAGAAATCAAAATGTTTCCTGGCAACAAAGAGAAAACAAGGAATTTCACAAGGTGGTGTTGTTCCTTGACAATTCTTTAAAAAGGGCAAACAAAAGCATGCTTGTTCTGGTTTAAATTGTAATTGTTGAATATTTCTGGAATGTGAAGTTTCTAGTATGTTTGTCTGTTTATTGCTTTGAATAAAATGAATGCCTAGATGTTTGGATATAACTTCACCTTCTTAAACAAATGCTTGCCATGCTTGTTCTGTTTCCAAAAATAAAAGAAAAGTTTGAACAAAAGTAACTTGGCTCAATTAGTGACAAATCAAGTAGAATTAAGTGGTGGTATGCATGCTTGATTGTTTAGTCAGATCACTGGAAATAGAGTGTAGAATTATCATTTTTTGTGTAGAAATTGAAAACTGTCTATGGATCTTGATGAATAAATGTCTTTGGCCATGAAAAAGAAAGAAAAAGAAGAAGAAAAATCCACTGAAAAAGGGCAACCAAAAAGCAAAAAAAAAAATTGAGAAAATAAGTTAGGCACCAATGGTTTGAACTTCTGAGACAAATGCCTGTGGTGTTTATGTATTAAGGATATGCTTGGATGAATAGGTTCTGAGGAGTGTTTCAACACTTGGTAACTTGGGTTAACTAACCCGGGATTATCAACCAAAAGTCCATTATCAAGAGCAACCTAAATACAAAACATTTAGTCACACAAAGAGGTGCTGGGCACCAATGTCTCAAGAAGAAATGTGAACTAAAATGCCTGTAGTGGATATGTGTAGTGCACTGATAAGAAAAAGAAAATGCCAAAGGATTGTGCAACACATGATACTAAGCAAACAAGGAGCAAAGGAGCTCTAAGAAAAAGAAAGGAAAAACAAAGAAGAGAAAAGTGCCAAGGACATAAGAATAACAAGAGGCCATAGCAGTGTTTGATGGATGCAATGAAAAAGTGATAATCTTACCTGATAAGAATGAAAAAGTGATGCTGCAACTTTCTGCATAAAACCCTTTTGATGAACTTCAATTGCTTGCTAATATAGCCAATGTAATTGCTTTCTGTTTCATACTTTCTTCTCAAATAACTCAGGACTTGCTTAGGGACAAGCAAGTATTAAGTTTGGTGTTGTGATGCCAAGGCATCTTAGGCTAGTTTCACTAGCATTTTTCTGTTAGTTTTAGTTGTTTTATGCATTTTATTGAGCTTAAAGTAACCAAGAATGGTTGAATGAATAACAAAGCAATGAACCATCCAAACAATATGATTTTGATGCAAATTCCATGAGTTTTTAGTCATATTACTTGAATGCTATGAATGGAAGATTTCTCATGAAATTTTGCAAGACTTTGATGCAATTGTTTGGATGATTTCAGGGAAGAAGAGGCTAGGCAAGGAAGCAACAAAATCAATAAAGGAAGCTTGAATATCACATGTGGAGTTTAAGTTCCAGTTTAAGCTTAAACTGGAACTTAAACTACCAAGCCATATAATGCTGGAAATGGCGTTTAAGTTCCAGTTTAAGCCTAAACTGGAGCTTAAACGCCAGAATCATGAAGGCTAAGAAATGCTGGAACTGAAGTTTAACCTCCAGTTTAACCTTAAATTGGAGGTTAAACGCCAGAAGTAAGAAAGGCACCAGGGAGCATTTCCACGTTTAACCTCCAGTTTAACCTTAAACTGGAGGTTAAACGCCAGAAGTAAGAAAGGCACCAGGAGCATTTCCACGTTTAAGCTCCAGTTTAACCTTAAACTGGAGCTTAAACGTGTTCGACTATTTTTCCTCCTCCAGGGTTGCTTCCTTCATTTCCACGTTTAAGCTTCAGTTCAACCCTAAACTGAAGCTTAAACGTGTTCGACTTTTCACACTCCTGGGTTGCTTTCTTCCATTTCCACGTTTAAGTTTCAGTTTAACCTTAAACTGAAACTTAAACTTCAACTTAAACGCCACTTTTTGAAAGAGGTTTCTGGGCCAAATATCTTGAAGTTTAAGTTAGCATTTGAGCACAAACATTAACTTAAACGTATTATGGTATGAAACCCAATTGAATATCATGGTTTATGGGATTGGACCTGAAGGATTGATGAGTCTGGAGCTTTAATTTGTTGAGTTTTATGTCATTACTTGTTTATCACTAAGTCTGCTCAATGAATGTTACAGAATTGGATCACAGCCTCATCAGGATTATGGACCATAAACCCAAAGCAAAAGGAAATCAGGGAAAGGCCTCAAAGCCCAAGAAACACAACAGAAGCTCAATTTAGAAAGTGTATAAATAGGATAGAATTTAAGTTAGTTAGGATCATCGGGGGAGAACTTGAGATCATTTTCTTTTAGTTTTGTAATTGAATTCAGAGCTATGACTCACTAAACCCCTTTCATTGGGTTAGGGAGCTCTATTGTAATTCAATGAATCAATAATAGTTTTATCTTCTTCTTCAATCTTTTCTCTTGAATTTTGTTAGAAAGCTTCTCGATCTAATTCCATTGGGTAGTTGTCTTGGGAAAGAAACTACCCATAATTGGAATCCTTCGGAACCTTGGGAAAGGAATGGAGGATTCATGCTAGAGAAGCTTTCTCACAGTGAATTGGATTGGGGTTTGGATGGATATTGTGACATGTAATCCTACCAAATTGTGGTTCATGAAACTGTGTGGTATAATCAGTGATCGAGCATCATCTCTTCTTATGAACATTTAAACCAAGGGATTGGGAATTTGTTCGTTTTTAGAGAGAATTGGTGAGCCAAGGGATTGGGATCCAATCATATAAGATTGCCAAGCAAAATTCAATGAATGCATTGGTTGAGGAAGAAATAAAAATGTTTTGATTCGGAGATCTCAATATCTCCTAACACCCAATGAATTCCCCATTTCTGATCTACCACTTTCTTTTTACATTCTGCAATTAAATTCATGCAATCACCCCATCCCTTTTAATTTCAGCAATTTAGCTTCTCGCTCTTTAATTCATGCAATTTTACATTCCGCAATTCTCATCTAAATTTTGATTCCGCTCAACTAGAACATAATTCTAATCCGAATTGCTCATTCAACCAATCCTTGTGGGATTCGACCTCACTCTATTGTGAGTTTTTACTTGACGATAACCGGTGCACTTGCCGGAAGGAATTTTGCCGATCGTGCAATTTCCTAAATCGTAGCATAACAAGTTTATGCGCATCAACCACTCCTATAAAAACCTGTAAGACCATGAAAACTTCGAACATCAGAGACACTATGAGTCCCTAATAGCCTTCACTTTCTTGTCATCTACCTCAATCCCCCCAGAACTTATCACAAAACCTAGGAACTCTACTTTACTCAAACAAAGCAAGCACTTCGGGAGATTAGCATACAATTTTTCCTTTCTAAGGACCTTTAAAACGGATTTAACGTGCAAAATATGATTATTAAGACATTTATTATAAATAAGAATATCATCAAAATAAACAACTACAAACTTTTTTTCAAAATTCTCTCAAAATATGATTCATTAATCTCATGAATATACTAGGTACATTATCAATCCAAATGGCATAATTAACCACTCATGCAATCTGTATTTTGATTTGAAAGCTATTTTCCATTCATTACCAGGTTTCATTCGTATTTGATGATAACCACTCCTTAAACTAACTTTAGTAAAAATAATAGAACTATGCAATTCATCCCGCATATCATTAAGTTTATGATGGCGATACTTTACTGTAATCTTGTTTACAGCTCGGCAGTCAACACACATCCTCTGTGAGCCATCCTTCTTGGACACTAAAAGTACCGAAATAGCACAATGACTCATGCTTTCTCTTACAAAATCCTTAGCCAAAAGGTTTGGAATGCTTGTACTAGGGGCAAAGTCAATCTGATGCTCAATGCCTCGTAACGAAGATAAACCTAGTGGCATCTCCTCCAGGAAGACATCTCCAAATTCCTGCAAAAGTGACATAAAGGCACTATATAGTTCATGGTTAGTTTCAATGGTAGATAGTAAAGACTCTCGAAATCTCACTAACACCAATTCTCTTTTTCCTAAACTAGCTTCAGATCCCTCTCTTTTGCATAAAAACACATTTTGTGAGCACTCTCACTCTCTTTTGAACCCATAGATTTTTCTCTCTTACAACTCTCTTCACTCAGACCTTGACTCTTTTTTGTACTCTTTTCTTCTCTCAGAGACTTCTCTTTACCCTCATGTTTTTCAATCTTTTCACATCCTAAAGACTTTTTTATGGATTCGCGCATGCTCAATTGCTTCAAGTAAACTTCTTTTGGGGATAAAGGTACAAGGGTAACCTTCTTCCCAAGGTAAGTAAAGGAGTATCGGTTTGTGAAATCATTATGGAATACCTTCTTATCATACTACCATGGATGCCCTAGGATTAGATGACAAGCCTTCATGGGTACCACATCACATAGTGCTTCATTACTATATCTCCCAATAGAGAACTGTACATGGATTTGCTTTACAACCTTCAGTTCACTAACATCACTTAGCCACTCCAGCTTGTACGGGTTAGGGTGTTTGGTGCATTCCCAATTTTGTAACCATGGTAGAGCTAACAACACTTGTATAACTTCCAGCATCAATGATCATGAGTCTAACCTTGTCTCCCAACAAAATTTTTGTCTGAAAGATGTTCTCATGTTGTTTTAGACGATCATTCTTGGCTTGAACATTTAAGATCCGCCTAGTAACAAGGGTCTCATCACTAACAACATACTCAACTATATCATCATCATCTGTAGCATCATCTGCATGTGGCATGTCCTCATATGCATCTAAGTTATCAGATTCTAAGAAAACATCATTCGGTTTAATGATCATGGTACTTTTATTTGGACACTCAGAAGCATAATGGCCTAATCTGTGGCAATTAAAGCAGGTAATTTCCCGATGTCTTAAAGGAGATTTAGAAGTGAAATAGGCGCGTTCTTCCTTCTATGCTGGTCTATAGGCCTCTCCTTTGATTTGGTAGTTTTGGACCCAATATTCTCTCAGAAATTAGCACCTCTAGAATCCCACCTTGAAGTAGGGTTGGAAGAATTTTATAGCTCCTTCGCCTTTTGCTGTTTTTTCACCTTGATAGCCAGATTCACCAGGTCTTCCATTTTCACAAATGGGTGATGTTCAACAGTATTTGCAATGTCTCAGTTCAGCCCATCAAAAAATATGCCATAGTGGTGCACGAAATTATGATCATCAATGGCGCCAACAACATGGTACGCACAATTGTAATCTCAACTCTTTATCACAACTTCGCACAACTAACCAGCAAGTGCACTGGGTCGTCCAAGTAATAAACCTTACGTGAGTAAGGGTCGATCCCATGGAGATTGTCGGCCTGAAGCAAGCTATGGTCACCTTGTAAATCTCAGTCAAGCGGATTCAAATGGGTATGGTGAATTGATAATAAAAACATAAATAAAATATAAACTGGGATAGAGATACTTATGTAATTTATTGGTGAGAATTTTAGATAAGCGTATAGAGATGCTTTCGTTCCTCCTGAACCTCTACTTTCCTGCTGTCTTCATCCAATCATTCCTACTCCTTTCCATGGCAAGCTGTATGTTGGGCATCACCGTTGTCAATGGCTACTTCCCGTCCTCTCAGTGAAAATGGTCCAAGATGCTCTGTCACAGCACGGCTATTCATCTGTCGGTTCACGATCATACTGGAATAGGATCCATTGATCCTTTTGTGTCTGTCACTACGCCCAGCACTCGCGAGTTTGAAGCTCGTCACAGCCATCCCTTCCCAGATCCTACTCAGAATACCACAGACAAGGTTTAGACTTTCCAGATCTCAGGAATGGCCGTCCATGGGTTCTAACTTATACCACGAAAATTCTAATATCTCGGACTCGGTCCCCTGTATTAGATATCCAAGAGATACCCATTCAATCTAAGGTAGAACGGAAGTGGTTGTCAGGCAAGCGTTCATAAGTTGGGAATGATGATGATTGTCACGATCATCACATTCACATTGAAGTGTGAATGAATATCTTAGAAGCAGAATAAGTTTGTATTGAATAGAAAAACAGTAGGACTTTGCATTAATCCATGAGGAACAGCAGTGCTCCATACCTTAATCTATGGTGTGTAGAAACTCTACCGTTGAAAATACATAAGTGATGAAGGTTCAAGCATGGCCGAATGGCCAGCCCCCAAACATGATCTAAAGATGAAACTAAAGATGTAAATACAATAGTAAAAAGTCCTATTTATACTAAACTAGTTACTAGGGTTTACAGAGATAAGTAAATGATGCAAAAATCCACTTCCGGGGCCCACTTGGTGTGTGCTTGGGCTGAGCATTGAGCTTTACACGTGTAGAGGCTTCTCTTGGAGTTGAACGCCTGTTTGTAACCTGTTTTTGGCGTTTAACTCCACTTTGCAACCTGTTTCTGGCGTTTAACTCCAGAATGTAGCATGGAACTAGCGTTGAACGCCAGTTTGCGTCCTTTAAACTCGGGCAAAGTATGAACTATTATATATTGCTGGAAATCCCTGGATGTCTATTTTCCAACGCAATTGAGAGCGCGCCATTTGAAGTTCTGTAGCTCCAGAAAATCCACTTTGAGTGCAGAGAGGTCAAAATCCAACAACATCTGCAGTCCTTTTTCAGCCTGAATCAGATTTTTGCTCAGGTCCCTCAATTTCAGCCAGAAATTACCTGAAATCACAGAAAAATACACAAACTCATAGTAAAGTCCAGAAATGTGATTTTTAATTAAAAACTAATAAAAAAATACTAAAAACTAATTAAATTATACTGAAAACTGTGTAAAAACAATGCCAAAAAGCGTATAAATTATCCACTCATCACAACACCAAACTTAAATTGTTGCTTGTCCCCAAGGAACTGAAAATCAAATAGGATAAAAAGAAGAGAATATATTATAAATTCCAAAATATCAATGAAACTTAGCTCCAATCAGATGAGCGGGACTTGTAACTTTTTTCCTCTTGAATAATTTTGGCATCTCACTTTATCCATTGAAGTTCAGAATGATTGGCATCTATAGGAACTTAGAATTCAGATAGTGTTACTGATTCTCCTAGTTCAGTATGTTGATTCTTGAACACAACTACTTTATGAGTCTTGGCCGTGGCCCTAAGCACTTTGTTTTCCAGTATTACCACCGGATACATAAATGCCACAAACACATAACTGGGTGAACCTTTTCAGATTGTGACTCAGCTTTGCTAAAGTCCCCAATTAAAGGTGTCCAGGGTTCTTAAGCACACTCTGTTTTTGCTTTGGACCTCGACTTTAACCGCTCAGTCTCAAGTTTTCACTTGACACCTTCACGCCACAAGCACATGGTTAGGGACAGCTTGGTTTAGCCGCTTAGGCCAGGATTTTATTCCTTTAGGCCCTCCTATCCACTGATTCTCAAAGCCTTGGATCCTTTTTATTACCCTTGCCTTTTGGTTTTAAGGGCTATTGGCTTTTTGCTCTTGCCTTTTGGTTTAAAGAGCTTTTGGCTTTTTCTGCTTGCTTTTTCTTTTTCTTCTTCTCTCTTTTTTTTGCATTTTTTTTTCTGCAAGCTTTTGTATTCACTGCTTTTTCTTGCTTCAAGAATCATTTTTATGATTTTTCAGATTATCAAATAGTATGTCTCCTTTTTTCTTATTCTTCAAGAGCCAACATATTTAACATTCATAAACATCAACTTCAAAAGACATATGCACTGTTCAAGCATTCATTCAGAAAACAAAAAGTATTGTCACCACATCAAAATAATTAAACTAGTTTCAAGGATGAATTCGAAACCATGTACTTCTTGTTCTTTTGTAATTAAAACATTTTTCATTCAAGAGAGGTGATGGATTCATATTCATAACTTTAAGGCATAGACACTTAAACACTAGTGATCATATAGTAAAGACACAAACATAAAGAAAACATAAAGCTCAAAAATTGAAAAACAGTAAAATAAATAGACAAGGAGATTAAGGAATGAGTCCACCTTAGTGAGGATGGCGTCTTCCTCTTCTTGAAGAACCAATGGTGCTTTTGAGCTCTTCCTTGTCTTTGTTGCTCCTCCCTCATAGCTCTTTGATATTCTCTAATTTCATGGAGGATGATGGAATGCTCTTGGTGCTCCATCCTTAGTTGTCCCATGTTGGAGCTTAATTCTCCTAGGAAAGTGTTGATTTGCTCCCAATAGTTTTGTGGAGGAAAGTGCATCCCCTGAGGCATCTCAGGGACTTCATGGTGGAGAATTTCCTCATATTCTTGTTGAGGTCCATGATCTCTTGTTTGCTCCATCCTTTTCTTAGTGATGGGCTTGTCCTCTTCAATGAGGTGTCTCTGGCCTTAGGTGCCATAAATGGTTATGGAAAAATAAAAAGCAATGATTTTACCACACCAAACTTAAAAGGTTTGCTCGTTCCCGAGCAAAAGAAGAAAGAAAGTAGTAGAAGAAGAAGAAAATGGAGGAGATAGAGGGAGATATGTGAATTCGGCCAAGGGGGTTTGATGTGTGAAAAGGAAGGATTGATGGTTTGAATTTGAGTGGGTGGGTGTAGGTGGATTGTATGATGGTTTTGGAAGAGGTATGGAGGTGATTGGTGAAGGGTATTTGGGGAAGAGAGTTAGTGAAAAGGAGAGAAGAAGTGGTAGGGATCCTGTGGGGTCCACAGATTCAGTGGGGCCAAGGACTTGACATCCCTGCTCCAATTAGACGTGTAAAAAGCCCTTGATGTGTAATCCTGGTGTTTAACGCCAGACTGCTGCCTGTTTCTGGTGTTAAACGCCCAAATGTAGCTTGTTTCTGGCGTTTAACGCCAGGTAGATGCTTGTTTCTGGCGTTAAACGCTAGCTTGGTGCCTATTTCTGGCGTTAAACGCCAGACAGATGCTTATTTCTGGCGTTTAAACGCCAAACTGCTCTCCTCTAGGGTGTGCTGTTTTCAATGCTATTTTTCATTCTGTTTTTGATTTTTCAGTAGTTTTTGTGATTTCACATGATCATCAACCTAATAAAACACGAAATAATAAGAAGAAAATAAAATTGATATGATTAAATAACATTGGGTTGCCTCCCAACAAGCGCTTCTTTAATGTCAATAGCTTGACAGTGAGCTCTCATGGAGCCTCACAGATAATCAGAGCAAGGTTGGGACCTCCCAACACCAAACTTAGAGTTTGAATGTGGGGGTTCAACAAAACTTAGAGTTTGGTTGTGGCCTCCCAACACCAAATTTAGAGTTTGACTGTGGGGGCTTTGGTTGACTCTGCAGTGAGAGAAGCTTTTCATGCTTCCTCTCCATGGTTACAGAAGGAGATCCTTGAGTTTCAAACACAAGGTTGTCCTCATTCAGTCGGAGGACCAACTCTCCTCTGTCCACATCAATCACATCTCTTGCTGTGGCTAGGAAGGGTCTTCCAAGGATGATGGATTCATCCTCATCCTTCCCAGTGTCTAGGATTATGAAATCAGCAGGGATGTAAAGGCCTTCAACCTTTACTAACACGTCCTCTACTTGTCCATAAGCCTATTTTCTTGAGTTGTCTGCCATCTCTAATGAGATTCTGGCAGCTTGCACCTCAAAGATCCCTAGTTTCTCCATTACAGAGAGTGACATTAAGTTTATTCCTGACCCCAGGTCACACAGAGCCTTCTCAAAGGTCATGGTGCCTATGGTACAGGGTATTAAGAATTTTCCATGATCCTGTTTCTTTTGAGGTAATTTCTACCTATCCAATGCATTTAGTTCATTGGTGAGCAAGGGAGGTTCATCTTCCCAAGTCTCATTACCAAATAATTTGGCATTCAGCTTCATGATTGCACCAAGGTACTTAGCAACTTGCTCTTCAGTAATTTCTTCATCCTCTTCAGAGGAAGAATACTCATCAGAGCTCATGAAGGGTAGAAGGAGGTTCAATGGAATCTCTATGGTCTCTAGATGAGCCTCAAATTCCTTTGGTTCCGCAAAGAGATACTCCTTATTGGTCACTGGACGTCCCAGAAGGTCTTCCTCACTAGGATTGACGTCCTCCTCCTCCTCTTTGGGTTCGGCCACACCAAGCAAGGTAATGGCCTTGCACTCTCTTTTTGGATTTTCTTCTGTATTGCTTGGGAGAGTACTAGGAGGAGTTTCAGTGACCCTTTTACTCAGCTGGCCCATTTGTGCCTCCAAATTTCTAATGGAGGACCTTGTTTCATTCATGAAACTTACAGTGGCCTTAGATAGATCAGAGACTATATTTGCTAAGCTAGATAGATTCTGCTCAGAATTCTCTGTCTGTTGCTGAGTGGATGATGGAAAAGGCTTGCTATTGCTAAACCTGTTTCTTCCACCATTATTAAAGCCTTGTTGAGGCTTTTGTTGATCCTTCCATGAGAAATTTGGATGATTTCTCCATGAGGGATTATAGGTGTTTCCATAGGGTTCACCCATGTAATTCACCTCTGCTATTGCAGGGTTCTCAGGATCATAAGCTTCTTCTTCAGAAGATGCCTCTTTAGTACTGTTGGATGATTCCTTCAAACCATTCAGACTCTGAGAGATCATATTGACTTGTTGAGTCAATATTTTGTTCTGAGCCAATATGGCATTCAGAGTATCAATTTCAAGAACTCCCTTCCCTTGAGGCGTCCCATTACTTACAGGATTCCTTTCAGAAGTGTACATGAACTGGTTATTAGCAACCATGTCAATGAGTTCTTGAGCTTCTGCAGACGTTTTCTTTAGGTGAATGGATCTACCTGCAGAATGGTCCAATGACATCTTTGATAGCTCAGACAGACCATCATAGAATATATCCAGGATGGTCCATTCTGAAAGCATGTCAGAAGGACACTTTTTGGTCAGTTCCTTGTATCTCTCCCAAGCTTCATAGAGGGATTCACCTTCTTTCTGTCTGAAGGTTTGAACATCCACTCTAAGCTTGCTAAGCTTTTGAGGAGGAAAGAACTTGGCTAAGAAAATCGTGACCAGCTTATCCCAAGAGTTCAGGCTATCTTTAGGTTAGAGTCCAACCATACTCTAGCTCTATCTCTTACAGCAAACGGGAAAAGCATAAGCCTGTAGACCTCGAGATCAACCCCATTGGTCTTAACAGTATCACAGATCTACAAGAATTCAGTTAAGAACTGAAAAGGATCTTCGAATGGAAGTCCATGAAACTTGCAGTTTTGTTGCATCAGAGAAACTAATTGAGGTTTAAGCTCAAAATTGTTTGCTCCAATGGCAGGGATTGAGATTCTTCTTCCATGTAAATTGGAATTTGGTGCAGTAAAGTCACCAAGCATCTTCCTGGCATTGTTATTATTTTCGGCCATGTCTCCTTCCTTTTCGAAAATTTCTGTTAGATTTTCTCCAGAGAGTTGAGCTTTAGCTTCCCTTAGCTTCCTCTTCAGAGTCCTTTCAGGTTCAGGATCGGCTTCAACAAGAATGTTCTTATCCTTGTTCCTGCTCATATGAAAAAGAAGAGAACACAAAAGAAAATATGGAATCCTCTATGTCACAGTATAGAGATTCCTTATGCAAGTATAAGAAGAGAAGAATGTAAGAAGGAGAAGAAGAAAAATTCGAACATAGAGAAGGGGATGGTGTTCGAATTTATGGGTGGAGGAGAAGTGTTAGTAGATGAATAAATAACTAGAAGGAGGTGAGGAAGAGAAGAATACGAAAATTTAAATAAATAAAAAATAAAAATATTTTAAAATTAAAGTTAAAATTCGAAAATTAAAATTGAAATCAAATTAAATTAAAAATTAAAACAATTAGTTAGAAAAAAGGGAATTTTGAAAAAGAGGGAAGGGATTTTCGAAAATTAGAGAGAGAGAATTAGTTAGGTAGTTTTGAAAAAGATAAGAATCAATCAAAAAGTTAAGTGGTTAATTGAAAAAGAATTGAAAATCAAATTTGAAAAGATAAGAAGTTAGAAAAGATTTTGAAATTGATTTTGAAAAAGATGTGATTGAAATTTATTTTGAAAAAGATTTGAAAAAGAAATTTAAAAAGATTTGATTTTGAAAATTAAAGTTGATTACTTGACTAACAAGAAACAAAAAGATTTGATTTTAAAATTTAAAGATTAAACCTTTCTTATTAGGCAAGTAACAAACTTAATATTTTTTAATCAATCACATTAATTGTTAGCATTGAATTCGAAAATATGGAATAAAAATAAGAAAAAGATTTTGAAAATTAATTTGAAATTTTTGAAAATATGAAAGAAAAATTGAAAAATATTTGATTTTTGAAAAAGAATTGAAAAATATAGAATTTTTAAATTGAAAATTTGATTTGACTCAAAAGAAACAACTAAATTTTAAAAAGTTTTGAAAAAGTCAACTCAAATTTTCAAAAATGTATGAGTGAAAAAGGGAAAGATATATTTTTTTTTGAATTTTTAATGATGAAAGAGAAAAACACAAAATTGACACAAAACATAGAAATTATGAATCAAAACAACTAATGCATGCAAGAACACTTTGAATGTCAAGATGAACACCAAGAACACTTTGAAGATCAAGATGAACATCAAGACTTATTTTTGAAAATTTTTTAAAAAAAGAAAACATGCAAGACACCAAACTTAAAAATTTTTATTCTTTAGACATTAATAATTCAAGAATGCATATGAAAAACAAGAAAAGACAAAAAACAAGAAAATATGAAGATCAAACAAGAAGACTAGCCAAGAACAACTTGAAGATCATAAAGAATGCAATGCATGAAATTTTCGAAAATAAATTTTTTAGAAAATTAAAAAGATGCAATTGACACCAAACTTAAAATTTGACTCTAGACTCAAATAAGAAACACAAAAACATTTTTGATTTTATGATTTTGTTAATTTTTTTTTTTGGTTTTTTCGAAAATTATTTTGGGAAAAACGAAAAAGAAGAAATATTTTTTTTGAAAAGTTTTCGAAAATAAAAAGAATAAAAACAAATACTTAAAATTAGAATAAAATTACCTAATCTGAGTAACAAGATGAACCGTCAGTTGTCCAAACACGAACAATCCCCGGCAACGGCGCCAAAAACTTGGTGCACGAAATTGTGATCATCAATGGCGCCAACAACTTGGTACGCACAATTGTAATCTCAACTCTTTATCACAACTTCACACAACTAACCAGCAAGTGCACTGGGTCGTCCAAGTAATAAACCTTACGTGAGTAAGGGTCGATCCCACGGAGATTGTCGGCCTGAAGCAAGCTATGGTCACCTTGTAAATCTCAGTCAGGCGGATTCAAATGGGTATGGTGAATTGATAATAAAAACATAAATAAAATATAAACTGGGATAGAGATATTTATGTAATTTATTAGTGAGAATTTCAGATAAGCGTATAGAGATGCTTTCGTTCCTCCTGAACCTCTGCTTTCCTGCTGTCTTCATCCAATCATTCCTACTCCTTTCCATGGCAAGCTGTATGTTGGGCATCACCGTTGTCAATGGCTACTTCCCGTCCTCTCAGTGAAAATGGTCCAAGATGCTCTGTCACAGCACGGCTATTCATCTGTTGGTTCTCGATCATACTGGAATAGGATCCATTGATCCTTTTGCGTCTGTCACTACGCCCAGCACTCGCGAGTTTGAAGCTCGTCACAGCCATCCCTTCCCAGATCCTACTCGGAATACCACAGACAAGGTTTAGACTTTTCGGATCTCAGGAATGGCCGTCCATGGGTTCTAACATATACCACGAAGATTCTAATATCTCAGACTCGGTCCCCTGTATTAGATATCCAAGAGATACCCATTCAATCTAAGGTAGAACGGAAGTGGTTGTCAGGCAAGCATTCATAAGTTGGGAATGATGATGATTGTCACGATCATCACATTCACATTGAAGTGCGAATGAATATCTTAGAAGCGGAATAAGTTTGTATTGAATAGAAAAACAGTAGGACTTTGCATTAATCCATGAGGAACAGCAGAGCTCTACACCTTAATCTATGGTGTGTAGAAACTCTACCGTTGAAAATATATAAGTGATGAAGGTTCAGGCATGGCCGAATAGCCAGCTTCCAAACGTGATCTAAAGATGAAACTAAAGATGTAAATACAATAGTAAAAAGTCCTATTTATACTAAACTAGTTACTAGGGTTTACAGAGATAAGTAAATGATGCAAAAATCCACTTCTGGGGCCCACTTGGTGTGTGCTTGGGCTGAACATTGAGCTTTACACGTGTAGAGGCTTCTCTTGGAGTTGAACGCCAGTTTGTAACCTGTTTCTGGCGTTTAACTCCACTTTGCAACCTGTTTCTGGCGTTTAACTCCAGAATGTAGCATGGAACTGGCGTTGAACTCCAGTTTGCGTCATCTAAACTCGGGCAAAGTATGGACTATTATATATTACTGGAAAGCTCTGGATGTCTAATTTCCAACGCAATTGAGAGCGCGCCATTTGGAGTTCTGTAGCTCCAAAAAATCCACTTTGAATGCAGAGAGGTCAGAATCCAACAACATCTGCAGTCCTTTTTCAGCCTGAATCAGATTTTTGCTCAGGTCCCTCAATTTCCGCCAGAAATTACCTGAAATCACAGAAAAATACACAAACTCATAGTAAAGTCCAAAAATATAATTTTTAATTAAAAACTAATAAAAATATACTAAAAACTAATTAAAGTATACTGAAAACTGTGTAAAAATAATGCCAAAAAGCGTATAAATTATCCACTCATCACATAGTAACCTCAGACTCCTCCTTAATATTTGCCTTGATTAGCAGCATCTCGATCTCCTTATGATACTCATCTACGGACTTAGAATCTTGGTATAACCATTGGAGCCATTGATGTAGCTCGCTGTAGTAGTAAGAAGGGACGAACCGCTATCGTATAACCTTCTTCATCTTCTCCCAAGATTGAATTGGTGGTTTTCCATTCTGTCTTCTCTTTTTGTCCAGATCGTCCCACCAGACAAGGGCATAATTCAAGAATTCTATAGCAAGCTTCTTACCTTTTTCACATCAGAATAGTTATGACATTGAAATAAGAGCTCCACCTTCCGTTCTCATTCCAGGTAAGCCTCAGGGTCACTTCAGCCTTTAAATTCTAGTATGCAAATTTTTATAGCATTGAGGTTATCTTCTCGTTGTCTATGACGTCGGCATCTGGGTGAAGTCTTGATGACGAGCCGGATCATCGGTTAGGAATTTCTCTCTTTTCTCCGAAAGGGGAGGCAAGATGGGATTTCAATGTTGCATGTATAGTCCCAACTGACAAGGCAACTCGCGACCCAAAGTTTAGATTAGATATGTCACAATTTAAAATCATTTAAATCCGAGAGTAGAATCCTGAGTCGTCTCCCAAGGAACTAGCGATCAATAATGCACAAGTTCCATTGTGACAGTCAAGGGATTTTCAATAAAGAGATGAATAATTAAAGGAATAAAAGAACATTCAAAATTTGCAATTAAAGAACTAGCTATATAATATGAACAAGTAAGATGTAAAAGTGATTGATGTATGTGTGTAACTCAAAGCATAAATGGCTTCTTGGCTTGGAATGAGCTAGGGGATCCTTTCCTTGTTGTAACCACTACTATGACAATTGTGATGGATTAATCTCACTTAGTTAACCCTTAACATCGAAGGATAGATCAAGTGAACATAAGTGTTCTTAATCCACAAATCCTAACTCACTTGATAATTGCCTTAGCAACAAGTTAGCGTTAGTGGACACAAGAACAATTAACAATACAATAATTATCACTAAATGTTGGACATTTCAACTCTAGGAACCCATATGCTCATTTTCCCCAAGCCAAGAAGTGAAAATTTAGCTCATAATCAAAATTGATATTTCCGCAAACACCTGGTGGGCAATGATGTGCGGAAAACGATCCGACACAAAACTCACCGGCAAGTGCACCGGGTCGCATCAAGTAATAATAACTCACGGGAGTGAGGTCGATCCCACAGGGATTGAAGGATTGAGCAATTTTAGTTTAGTGGTTGATTTAGTCAAGCGAATCAAGATTTGATTGAGAGATTTGTCATTTGCAGGATTTAAATTGCATGGAAAATAAAGGGAATGGGTAATTTGCATGAAATTAAAGAGAACTGAAATTTAAAGTGCTAAATCTTAGAGGGCAATAAATTAAATGGCAGAAACTTAGAACGCAAGAAATGTAAATTGCAGAATCTTAAAGTGCAAGAAATGTAAATGGCTTGAATTGTAAAGGGAATTGGGAATTGGATTTGCAGAAATTAAACAAGGAAGAGTGAAATTCAACACACAGAAGAGTAGAAGATGCCTTGGGTTGAATCGGATCTAAAACAGAAATATAAAAGAGCTTGAAAAGTAGTAAACAGAGAAATTGAGAATGGGAATCCAGATCTCAGGACTCAAGAGACTAGATAACCAAGTCTAGATCTCAATGCCTTCCTAGATCCAACAAGAACAATTGCAAAGGAAATGAAGAAATGTAAATTGCAGAGAAAGTAGAAGTAGAAGCAATTAACAGAAACTGAAATTCAATGATGCGGAAAATTAAACAAGATCCCAAGGTGAGATTGAAACAGAATTTCTTCAATTCTCCACCCAAGATCTGAAGCAAGAAAAGTAAAGAGTATTCAAGCAAGAACAAGGAAGAAGAGAGATCAATTCTCCTCCCCAAATTCTCTTGAATTAAAACAACAATGCCAAAAATGTAAAGTGAGCTCTCTACAAAACTACCTAATCAAAACCGAAAAGAAAAGCCTCCTAGAAACTTAAATCCTAATCTATTTATACACTTTCTTCAAATGGTCTTCAAGCCTTGAATTGGGCCTTTGCTCTTGATGGAATTGGGTTGATAGAGGCCTTGGTTGATTGCTCTTGGAGTTGGAGAGAGAACCAATGTGAACCGGGTTGTGAATCTTAAAAGCTTGAGTAAAAGTTTGAGTAAAAGTTTGAGGCAAACTTTTACTCAAACTTTTTACACCAGCTGCCCCATTCTTGCTGCTACCAACGTTTGAGCTAAAGTTTGGGGTCAAACTTTTGCTCAAACGTTGGCCCCCTTATGCACACTCATGGCGCCAACGTTTGCCAAAAATTTTGAGGCAAACGTTGGCGCAAACTTTTTGTCTCCAGGGTGTGTTGCTGATGGCGCCAACGTTTGCCAAAAAGTTTGAGGCAAATGTTGGCACAAACTTTTTCTCTCCAGGGTGTTGATTTGTGATGCCAACGTTTGCCAAAAAGTTTGAGGCAAACTTTTGCTCAAGCTTTTTGTTCCCTGGTGTGTTTTCACTTATTCCGAAAGTTTGAGCTAAGGTTTGAGGCAAACTTTTGCTCAAACTTTTTGTTCTCTCTTGCTCCTAGCTATTCCTTCTTGCTTCAACCTTTCTCCAAGCTTTCTTCACCTATCATCAATCAACCAAACACATCAAAGCTATGCTCAAAATCATGAGTTTGTCATTCTTTCATAATATGTGGCAATTATAGCATAAATCCTCATGAAATTGCATTAATTCATCTATGGTTGATTAAATCAAAGGAAACATGGAAATCTACCCAATTGGCTTGCTTATGGCTCAAGAAAGTGCATAAATCAATTGAAAACAAAAGAAAAAGGCTAGTGAAACTAGGCTAAGATGACTTGTCATCACAACACCAAACTTAAAGCTTGCTTGTCCCCAAGCAAGAAATGAATTATTGAGAAGAAAGAATGAAATGGAAGATGATGTTCATGCTAGCAGAGTATTATTGGTAGTTCATGGGGTTTTATGTGGATATGTAAACACTCACTTCTTATTGACTCTTAGGCCTAGAAAGTCTTCTTCAAGCATCAAGCAACACACTGCTATGACCTCTCATTATTCCTTTATCCTTGGCTATTATTTTGTTCATAAGCTTTATTTGAGTGTCATGTGTAACAAGTTCATTGATTTCTTTATACTTGACACATTATTCACTATAGACACTTGGCTCACATTTCTTCTTAAAACATTGATGCCCAGCACCTCTTTGGGTTACTAAATACATTGTAGTTAGGTTGCTCTTGATAGTGGATTTTCAGCTGATGATCCCGGGTTAGTTAACCCAAGTCACCAAGTGTTGATGCACTCCAAAGAGCTTAATAATCCAAGCAGATCCTAGTACAAAGACACCACAGGCATATATTCTAAGGTTCAAGCTATTGGTGTCTAGCTTTATTTCTTTTTGTTTTTCTTTTGTTCTGTTGCCATTTTTGGCTTTTTCTTTTCTCTTTTTTTTTTTGTTTTTCTTTTTAACCAAGGACTTTTATTTGATTGAGATTCATAGACAGTAGGCCACTTTCTACTTAAGAGGAGACATCCTAGTTCTCTTATTCATTAAAAGAGAGCTATTATGCAATCACACATTCATACCACCACTTACTTTTATTGTACTTCTATCTAACGAAGAACTATCTCACTTCACATTCAAACATTTCTTTTATTAAATTAAAGATGCAGGGGACAAAGCATGCTTTTTGTTCAGTGAAAGTAAACACACAAGCACACACATAGGCTAGCTTACTTATTTTAAGAGAAACAAACATAATGCAAAGACTACTAAACTAACAGTTACTGTCAAGATGGGCATATTCACACTTCCAATTTAAAGCAATTCAATGCTGATGGAGTTAAGTGACAATACAACCTCTTGGTGGCTTCTTCTTCTTTTCTCTCAGCTAATGGTGTGTGGCCTTCCCAAGAGAGTAATTGAATTCCTGCAGTGTTAATGGAAGTTGCTTGTTTCTCAAGCCCTTAGGTGACTGATTAGTGTGTAAGACTTTCTTGTAGGCGTTTGAACTTACATTGGTGCGTGAACACCAAACTTAATCCCTTGTCATGTTTCTCATGCATTAAAATATCCATATGTGAAAGCCTAAGTCTTTGCTAAAGGTAATAAAACTAAAAAAAAACAATGATTAAATGATTTATCAGATTGCTTGGAGCTAGTAACCCCTTGTGCAGAAGGTGAGAATGTGCTTTGAAATGAAATTTTGGTGGAACACCAAACTTAGAATCCTTTATTCTCCCTTAAATTATTTTGGTGTGAAACACCAAACTTAGCTCCTTGCAATACATACCAATCATTCAACCTTTTTATTGAAATAGCTATAAAACAAAAATTACCTCAGGTTGGGTTGCCTCCCAACAAGCGCTTCTTTATTGTCATTAGCTTGACATTCTTCAATTCTTTTCAAGAAGGTTGTAGGTTCTAAACCTCTTTTTCCTTATCCCGTTGTCCTCCCAAGTACAGCTTTGCTCTGTGACCGTTTGCTGTGAATTGACTCTTTGTTGCTTCATCTAGCAATTCAATACTCCCATAAGGAAAAACCTTTGTCACCAAGTACGGGCCAGTCCACTTAGACTTAAGTTTGCCAGGGAAGATCTTAAGCCTTGAGTTATACAGGAGCACTTGTTGTCCTGGCTTGAACTCCTTCTTTGTGATCTTCTTATCATGCCACCTCTTAGCTCTTTCCTTGTATATCTTAGCACTCTCATAGGCTTCTAGCCTGAATTCATCTAACTCATTTAGTTGTAACAACCTTTTCTCTCCTGCAGCTTGGGAATCAAGGTTGAGGAGTTTAGTGGCCCAAAAAGCTCTGTGTTCCAACTCTACAGGGAGGTGACAGGATTTGCCATATAATAACTGAAAGGGTGACTTGCCAATAGGGGTTTTGTAAGCTGTCCTATATGCCCATAAGGCATCTTCTAACTTCCTAGCCCACTCCTTTCTCGTGCTTCCCACTGTTTTCTCTAAGATCTTCTTCAGTTCCCTATTTGCGAGTTCAGCCTGGCCATTAGTCTAAGGGTGGTAAGGTGTGGCTACTTTATGGAGTACTCCATATTTGTGGAGGAGTTTCTCCATCTGTTTGTTGCAAAAGTGACCACCACCATCACTAACTAGCCCCTTGGGCACTCCATATCTTGTGAAAATGTGCTTTTTAAGGAATTGAAGGACAATCTGTGCATCACAGGTGGTTGTGGCTATTGCTTCTACCCACTTTGATACATACTCTACTGCCACCAGGATATATCTGAAAGAGTAGGAAGGAGGAAAAGGTCCCATGAAATCAATGCCCCATAAGTCAAACACCTCCACTTCCAGGATGAAATTTTGAGGCATCTCATTTCTCTTTGTCAATCCTCTAGTTCTTTGACATTCATTGCATTGGTGAACAAACTCTCTGGCATCCTTGAAGATGGTTGGCCAATAAAACCCACTCTGTAATACCTTTGCAGCTGTTCTCTCTGGTCCAAAGTGTCCACCATATGCTGAGCCATGGCAATGCCATAGTATGTCCTTCATTTCACTTTCAGGGACACACCTCCTAATCATTCCATCAGAGCATCTCTTGAATAGAAAAGGTTCATCCCACAAGAACTTCCTTGCTTCATTGAGTAATTTCTTCATTTGTTGCTTGGAAAATTCTTGAGGTATCTTCCTTCATACCTTGTAATTTGCTATGTCAGCAAACCAAGGTGTTTGTTGAATTTGGAAAAGATATTCATCAGGGAAGTTCTCATTTACTTGATGTGGTTTGTCTTGCTTAGCTTCTTGTGGCACTCTTGATAGATGATCTGCTACTTGATTTTCACTTCCCTTTCTATCCCTCACTTCAATATCAAATTCTTGTAGCAGCAACACCCACCTAATAAGCCTTGGCTTTGAATCCTGTTTAGACATTAAATACTTGAGAGCAGAATGGTCAGTATATACTATAACTTTTGAGCCGATCAAGTATTGTCTAAACTTATCAAATGCATATACAATTGCTAAAAGTTCTTTTTCAGTGGTGGTATAATTTTTCTGTGTTTCATTCAATACTTTTCTAGCATAATATATGACATGATGTAATTTGTCCTTCTTTTGCCCCAGTACAGCACCGATAGCAAGGTTGCTTGCATCACACATAAGTTCAAAAGGTAAATTCCAATCAGGGGGTGTGATGATTGGTGCTGTAATGAGCTTTCTCTTGAGAGTTTCAAAGGCATGTCTACAGTTATCATCAAAAATGAAGGGAACATCATTCATTAGTAAATTGCTCAATGGTTTTGCTATTTTCGAAAAGTCCTTGATGAACCTTCTGTAGAAGCCAGCATGCCCAAGAAAACTTCTTACTGATTTCACATTAACAGGTATAGGGAGTTTTTCAATAACTTCTATTTTAGCTTTATCAACTTCTATACCTCTACATGACACTTTATGCCCAAGAACTATTCCTTCCGGAACCATGAAATGGCATTTTTCCCAATTCAACACCAAATTAGTTTCTTGGCATCTTTTCAAAACAAGAGTTAAGTTATGCAAGCAAGTGTTAAATGAATTGCCAAAAACAGAAAAGTCATCCATGAAGACTTCTAAAAATTTTTCCACCATATCAGAAAAAATAGAAAGCATACACCTTTGAAGAGTGGCTGGGGCGTTGCACAGCCCAAAGGGCATCCTTCTATAGGCAAAAACTCCAAATGGGCATGTGAAGGAGGTCTTCTCTTGATCCTTGGGGTCCACCACTATTTGATTGTAACCAGAATACCCATCCAGGAAGCAATAATAAGCATGGCCTGCTAGTCTTTCCAACATTTGATCGATGAATGGCAAAGGAAAATGATCTTTTCTTGTTGCATCATTCAATCTCCTGTAGTCTATGCACATTCTCCACCCAGTCACTGTCCTAGTGGGGATCAACTCATTCTTTTCATTGGTGATGACTGTCATTCCTCCTTTTTTGGCACAACTTGAACCGGACTCACCCAAGAGCTGTCTGAGATTGGGAAGATTATCCCTGCATTCTATAGCTTCATCACTTCTTTTTGAATCACCTCTTTCATGGTTGGGTTGAGTCTTCTTTGAGGTTGAACCACAGGTTTTGATTCTTCCTCCAATAAAATTTTATGCATGCAAATAGCAGGGCTGATGCCTTTGATGTCCTCAATTGTCCACCCCAAAGCTGTTTTGTGAGTTTTTAATACTTCAATCAACCTTGCTTCCTCATCCATGTTCAAAGAGGAATTTATAATCACTAGTAATGCCTCTGCTTCCCCAAGAAACACGTATTTGAGGTGAGGAGGGAGAGGTTTCAACTCCTATTTTGGTTTATCCTCTTTCTTGTCTTCAATGAGTATTTCTATCACTTCCTCTCTTTGTTCTTTCTGATGCTCCAAATAGTCGTCTTCAAACATTTCTTCTACCAGCCCTTCTATCATATCCACATTCATGTAGTTTTCTTGCTCTGAGGGGTATTGCATTGATTTGAAGACATTGATTACCATTTGTTCATTATGCACCCTGAAGGTCATTTCTCCCTTCTCCACATCAATAGTGGTTCTTGCTGTGGCTAGAAATGGTCTCCCCAAGATGATTGAGCTGCTTCCTTCCCCTTCTGTGTCTAAGATTACGAAGTCTGCGGGGAAGATAAACTTTCCAACCTTCACTAGTAAATTCTCTACAATACCATTGGGTGTCTTGATTGATCTATCGGCCATGACTAGTGACATCCTGGTGGGTTTAATTTCTTCTATGGCAAGCTTTCTCATTAATGATAGAGGCATCAAATTGATGCTGGCACCTAGATCACACAGGGCGTTTTCCAATGTTATCTTGCCTATGGTGCATGAGACTACAAAACTCCCTGGATCTTTGAGCTTTGGTGGGATACCCATCTGGATCACAGCGCTACATTCTTCAGTGAGCATGATAATTTCCTTTTCTTGCCAACTTCTCTTCTTGCTGATTAGCTCCTTCATGAACTTGGCATATAGGGGCATCTGCTCCAGTGCCTCAGCCAAGGGAATATTTATCTCCAACTTCTTGAAAGTCTCAAGGAACTTGTGAAATTGTTGGTCCTTTGCCTCCTTGTTGAATCTCTGGGGATATGGCAGTGGAGGTACAAAGGTCTTCTCTGCTTGTTGCTTTTGATTCTTTGTTGGCTCTTCAATTGCTTCATTCCCCTTTTTTGGAATTTTTTATTGTTCCTCCTTTTCTTGAGTTTGCTTTGAAGCTTGCTTGCTTGCCATTGCATCATCATTATTGGCTTCCTCTGTGTGTGTTGGCTGTTCCTCTTCTAGTGGTCTCTTGCTGCTCTTCAATGTTCTCCCACTCCTTAATTGTATTGCCTTGCATTCTTCCTTAGGATTTGGGATTGTGTCACTCGGTAGTGAGCTTGAAGGTCTCTCAATAGAAATCTGTTTGGAGATCTGCCCAATCTGCCTCTCTAGGCTCTTCATGGAGGCTTCATGGTTCTTGGTTGTCATTTCCTGGTGTTTCAACATTTTGTCTATCAAGGTATCCAAGTTAGTGAGTCTTTGAGATTCAGGTGATGCTTGTGGTGGGTTGTGAGATGTGGGTGGTGGATGGTAGGCATTTTGGTTGGTGGATTGGTTATTGGATTGGTACTGGTTGGGGTTGGGGTTGGGGTAATTGGTTTGAGGTTTTCTGTAGGGGTTCTGGTTAGTTTGCTGCTGGTTGTGGTTTTGGTTGTTTCTTGAAGTGTTTTGGTTTGAGTTCCTCTGCCATTGTTGTTGGTTTTGGGTGTGATTATCTCCCCATCTGAGGTTTGGGTGGTTCTTCCAGGATGGATTGTATGTATCACCATACACTTCATTTGGTCCTTGGTTGTGCATATACTGTACTTGCTCTTGTTGTTGTTCTTCTTGAGTTTCTTCATTTTGCCCCCATGTGGATGATGGTTGGCTTGTGTTAACTGCTGCAACTTGGAGGCTATCAATCCTCTTGGTCATTTGCTCAAATTGTTGTTGAATTTGCTGCTGCATCATCTTATTTTGAGCCAAGATTGAGTCCACCCCTTCTAGCTCCATTACTCCTCTCCTTTGTGATGGTTGACGATTTCTTTGATGAGCAAAGAAATATTGATTGTTGGCCACCATGTCAATAAGATTTTGAGCTTCTTCTGCTGTTTTCATCAGTTGCAATGATCCTCCAGTTGAGTGGTCAAGTGATTCTTGAGCCTTTAGAGTGAGTCCTTCATAGAAGTTCTGTAGCTTGTCCCACTCAGTGAACATTTCTGGTGGACATTTCCTCAGCAGAGCCTTGTATCTCTCCCATGCTTCATACAGATTTTCAGCATCCAATTGCGTGAATGTTTGCACCTCAGTCTTCAGCCTGATGACTCTTTGAGGTGGATAGAATTTGGCTAGAAATTTAGTCACCAAATCATCCCAGCTAGTGATGCTTCCTTGAGGAAAAGTTTCAAGCCATTGTGCGGCCTTGTCCCTTAATGAGAAAGGGAACAGCAGAAGCTTGTAAGTTTCAGGATTCACGCCATTGGACTTGACAGTGTCACAAATCCTTAAGAAGGTAGATAGATGCTGATTTGGATCCTCCAATGGTCCTCCCACAAATGAGCAGTTGTTTTGGACCAATGTGATGAGTTGTGGCTTCAATTCAAAGTTATTTGCATTGACATTAGGGGTGAGAATGCTGCTTCCACAATGTCTAGCATTTGCAAAGGTATAGGAGGCCAATACTCTCCTCTGCTGTGGGTTATTGTTAACCCCTCCTCCTGGATTAGATGGATCTCCTTCCATCTCGTGATATTCTTCCTCAGATTCTTCCTCTCCAATAATATTTTTCCCTCTTTCAGCTCTTCTCAACCTTCTAAGAGTTCTCTGGTCAGTTTCAGATAAAACAGGAATGGATCTCCCTGTACCTGACATACAAACAAAACAAAAGAAACACCACCTGTAACTCTTCAGTCTATTGCTAGAACGAAGTTTAGTTTAAGAAAAATTTTAAACAGTTAGTGTGTTAGTCAAAGATTAGAGAAACAGAAAATAAAAATGCTAGATCTAGATCACCACCTCACTTAATCATTGTCAATCTAATCAATCCCCGGCAACGGCGCCAAAAACTTGATGTGCGGAAAACGATCCGACACAACTCACCGGCAAGTGCACCGGGTCGCATCAAGTAATAATAACTCACGGGAGTGAGGTCGATCCCACAGGGATTGAAGGATTGAGCAATTTTAGTTTAGTGGTTGATTTAGTCAAGCGAATCAAGATTTTATTGAGAGATTTGTGATTTGCAGGATTTAAATTGCATGGAAAATAAAGGGAATGGGTAATTTGCATGAAATTAAAGAGAACTGAAATTTAAAGTGCTAAATCTTAGAGGGCAAGAAATTAAATGGCAGAAACTTAGAACGCAAGAAATGTATTGCAGAATCTTAAAGTGCAAGAAATGTAAATGGCTTGAATTGTAAAGGGAATTGGGAATTAGATTTGCAGAAATTAAACAAGGAAGAGTGAAATTCAACACACAGAAGAGTAGAAGATGCCTTGGGTTGAATCGGATCTAAAACAGAAATATAAAAGAGCTTGAAAAGCAGTAAACAGAGAAATTGAGAATGGGAATCCAGATCTCAGGACTCAAGAGACTAGATAACCAAGTCTAGATCTCAATGCCTTCCTAGATCCAACAAGAACAATTGCAAAGGAAATGAAGAAATGTAAATTGCAGAGAAAGTAGAAGTAGAAGCAATTAACAGAAACTGAAATTCAATGATGCGGAAAATTAAACAAGATCCCAAGGTGAGATTGAAACAGAATTTCTTCAATTCTCCACCCAAGATCCGAAGCAAGAAAAGTAAAGAGTATTCAAGCAAGAACAAGGAAGAAGAGAGATCAATTCTCCTCCCCAAATTCTCTTGAATTAAAACAACAATGCCAAAAATGTAAAGGTGAGCTCTCTACAAAACTACCTAATCAAAACCGAAAAGAAAAGCCTCCTAGAAACTTAAATCCTAATCTATTTATACACTTTCTTCAAATGGTCTTCAAGCCTTGAATTGGACCTTTGCTCTTGATGGAATTGGGTTGATAGAGGCCTTGGATGATTGCTCTTGGAGTTGGAGAGAGAACCAATGTGAACCGGGTTGTGAATCTTAAAAGCTTGAGTAAAAGTTTGAGTAAAAGTTTGAGGCAAACTTTTACTCAAACTTTTTACACCAGCTGCCCCATTCTTGCTGCTACCAACGTTTGAGCTAAAGTTTGGGGTCAAACTTTTGCTCAAACGTTGGCCCCCTTATGCACACTCATGGCGCCAACGTTTGCCAAAAAGTTTGAGGCAAACGTTGGCGCAAACTTTTTGTCTCCAGGGTGTGTTGCTGATGGCGCCAACGTTTGCCAAAAAGTTTGAGGCAAACGTTGGCGCAAACTTTTTCTCTCCAGGGTGTTGATTTGTGATGCCAACGTTTGCCAAAAAGTTTGAGGCAAACTTTTGCTCAAGCTTTTTGTTCCCTGGTGTGTTTTCACTTATTCCGAAAGTTTGAGCTAAAGTTTGAGGCAAACTTTTGCTCAAACTTTTTGTTCTCTCTTGCTCCTAGCTATTCCTTCTTGCTTCAACCTTTCTCCAAGCTTTCTTCACCTATCATCAATCAACCAAACACATCAAAGCTATGCTCAAAATCATGAGTTTGTCATTCTTTCATAATATGTGGCAATTATAGCATAAATCCTCATGAAATTGCATTAATTCATCTATGGTTGATTAAATCAAAGGAAACATGGAAATCTACCCAATTGGCTTGCTTATGGCTCAAGAAAGTGCATAAATCAATTGAAAACAAAAGAAAAAGGCTAGTGAAACTAGGCTAAGATGACTTGTCATCAGGCAAAAACACAAATCATGATAAAATTGAGAAAATGCTTGAAACTATGAGCAACAAATGATCAAAATCAACAATACTAACTCAACCAAGCATATAATCATCATCAATCGTCAAATTCATCAACAAAAAAATCAAAATTACAAAAAGTATATTTATTAACAATATGTCTTTAACTACAAGAAAGAGTATCAAAATTGTAGTAATAAAAGAGAGAAATTAAGAAATACTTACATTGGAGGTAAGCAAAAATCCAAGATCAAAAATGGAAATAGCACTTGGAATAAAAACACTAATGAAAACCCTAATAGAGTTGAGAGAAAACTTAGAGAAAACTAAAACTAAAGCCTCCTAATACTATGTACGCTACTTTAATGGTTTGCTATGTTTCTCCAAGTGTTGCCCCTCCAATATGAGTTCTAGGTCATCAGATTTGGGCCTCCAAAGCTCCCAAATTGCGAGTCACATGCCTTTTTAATGAAGGCACGCGCTGGTACCTGTGTGTACGCACAGGTGTATGTGTGTACGTACACTCGCCCGAATTCTCAAGTTGTGCGTACACACAAGAGGCTGTGCGTACGCACACTTTGCAATGCTCTTCTCCTTTGTTTCTTCATGTTTCCTCCCTCTTGCATGCTCTTCTTCCATTCTTACTAAGCCATTCCTACCTATTACATCTGAAATCACTCGCTAAAAACATCAAGGTATCAAACGGAATGTAAATGGAATAAAATTGACTAAATTAAGCACAAAAGATCATGTTTTCATAATCAAGCATAATTTGGGAGGAGAACTCAAAAGCATGCTATTTAAGGGAATAAATGTAGGTTCGCATGATGGAATCCATTCAATTTCAACCAAAAATTACCATCAAATATGGATTCATCAATTTCCCCACACTTAAACACTAGCTTGTCCTCATGCTAATCTCAATCAAAGGAGAAATGAAAAAGGGCAACAACTTATTCAATGTACTAACTATGTGCATGCAACTAAGTAAAATATTAACTATCTATGTCTATACTATAGTTCCCTATTGAGTTTGGCTAAAGAAACAAACAAGAGATTTCCAATCAATTCATTATAGATCATTAGGGCCAAGGCAACATCCAAAGAATTGATTTGAAGTTTTCAAAAAAATTAATTCCACAACTTGCAAGAAAACACAAGGTATAAGATAGAGGCATAGAATTAAGCAATTGAATCCCTCACCAGAGGTGTATATGCTCTAATTGCTCAATGTGTAGGGCTTAATCACTCAATGCTCCTTTAATCATATTTTTCTAGGATTTGCTAATCATCTAACAATCAACAAATATCGATGCATGAATGCAAATATCATGAGGTCTTTGGAGGGTTGTAATGAGGTTAGGGTAAATATAAGATTAATATGGTTAAGTGGACTAGTAGATTGGTTCTTTGATTAGCTCAAGCAACCACCTATTACTATATCATCCTATATACACATAAGAAAAACACCCTAGTTTCCCATTTATCTCCTTTCTCACATTCACTGATACATTTTCTTTCCAAGATACATACATATGCATTCTTTATTTAGCTCTTTATTTCATATGCTATTATGCACAAGAATGATTGATTTTTTTTTTGTAAAACAAATTTCCTTTGTTTTTGTTAACAAAAAGAAATGCATATGTTCTAAATGATGAATGCATGAGTGTTCACCCAATTTCTAAGATTTTTCTTGATGGAAATCCAATGTAATTTCATCACCAATGTTTTCAAACAAACCCCCCCCCTCCACACTTGAGTAACACACACTACTCTACCCAAGCTAATCAAAGAAACAATCTATGGACATTAATGATTTTTCGCTTTAGGGAGAATAATGTGCTTAAAATTGGAACAAAAGAAGATTTAAAGGCTCAAAAGTGGGTTACAATGGTACTTGTAAGGGTTGGCTATATGGGCTAAGTGAGTTCAATTTCAAGAATGGCCTCAATCATATTAAATGCAGTCAAGACACAAAATATAGGACATAAAGATTCAAGCAAATCTAAGATCACAATCATAAAGGAGTATAATACACAAGAACAAAATTTTGTGGTCGAAAATGTGCAACCACACAATTAAAGCTCAAATCTCACTAGGTGTTTTGTTCTAGCTCTTTTCTATGTTCCATGAAAAAGGATACTTCAAACAAGTTGAAAAAAAAGTTCTCCAAATCTAATCAATAGAACGCCCTAAGAGATTTCTTGAAAATTCCTTGTTGTTTTCACCAAACTTATTTAATATACCATGCAACATGCCAATATTTACTACCATAAAACTATAAGCAACTAAAATATATACAAGCAAACAAGCAAAGTGCAATAAGAACAAAATAACAAAAAGGAAAACTAGAAAGTATTGCAAAATATCTAGGAAAAAAAATTTACCCCACCCCCCAAGTTACAGATCCTCCCCCACACTTAATCAATGCACGGTCCTCCGTGCATACATGCAATTTGGGAGATGAGAAAACTAGAGGGCTCTACCTTCAGCTGGTGGACATTGGGGTTCAGGTTTTTCATCTTCACTGTCTTCCTCCACATCCAACTCTTTGATTGGCAAAGGTGTCCAGTTCACCGTTCCGACGATAGGAGGGACACGAAAGAGCATTCTCCGGGTCCACCAGTTGTGAAACCGGCGCTTTGCCTTTTTTGCGCATCCTAAAAAGGAGAGGTAAAGAAATAGATTTCAAGATCATATGGTAACAACAAAACAAGATCAATGAGGAAGCACAAACAATATAGAGAAGAATTAAAATTCTTAATTGAGAAGCTTTTCCAAAATAGTGTGGTTTAAGAGAAGACAATGTGTGCATTCCGAGAGTGCGCGCGATTAGAACACACACATTAGCCGGTTAAAATGACAATCACACTACTAAACAATCAAAACTTAATGCTTCTCAATCAAGTACTTAAGTTGCAAGTCTAAAGAATTAACATGGAAGCAACCTTAAGCAAGCACAAGATGACTTAATTGAATTCCTTGTGGAAATGGTTATCGGGGTTGTGGACATGAAAACTCGTTATTATGAAAATGTACAATGACCATAAACATTTAAGCAAAGTGAAACATCATTTGTTCATCCCGAAGGTGTGAGAATCACATAAACAATGTCCTTGAGTTAAAGCAAAAGATGTTTGATCAAGGCATCAAGGAATGAAAACTTGTAATGTGATTACTCAATTCAATTGCTAAGATGAACAATGAAAAATTGAATTCAATTAAGATCAATGCATTCATAAACAAGTCACCCATTAACAAAGGAACAAAAGTCATGTAACACAAGGGTGTTTGGAACTTCAAGTTCAAGAAGCAAGGGAATGCATTAGTAAATTCAAGTTGATCATCATCAAAAATCATATTTGAAGTTACACAAATCATAGAATATGCCAAACAAGAGATAAGTTGAGAGCATATGATGGCCATTTCATATGAATCAAACAACATTTTCACTTAGGCATTTTATCAAACACTTAATGTGCATTGTGCAAACATATGACATTCAAGCTCAAATTCAATCAATAACAACCCAATAATTCAGGAATCAAACATTTGCAATACAAAGATAATTAAATAAAGCAATAAACTTGACCTAATTCATTGAACAAAATTAAAACAAGATCAAAATGAATATGAAAAAAGAAGTAAAAACATGAAAATCAAAGGAAGAATAAAGCAAGATAAGGAGATGAAACAGTGGCACTTGTGATAGCCACTGCAAGTTTACAGTGGTTAGCTTCGCCGGAAAGACACCGGAGTTCCACAGAGGGCGGAGAACTCACCGGTAAAAGGAAAAAGAAGAAAGAAGAGAAGAAAGAAAGAAAGAAGAAAGAGAGAAAGAGAGAGAAAGAGAGGTGGTGACGGCTAGGGCGGAGAGGGTGCAACAACAGTGGGGAAGAAGAAAGAAAGACGCTGCTGGCTCAACAGGGTTTTTGCCCAGATTAGCGACCAGATCGACGCCTATGCGTACGCACAGAGGTTTATGCGCATGCACATGAACCAAAACAGAAGGGGACACGGACGCACAAGCCATGCGAACACTCCCATCAGAAGGGGTGCAAGAGTGCATGCGGACGCACAAGGCCGTGTGCTCGCACAGGTAACTGAATTTCTTTTTTTTTTTAAGAAACTTGGGAAAGGGTCATGTGTGCATGCGCACACAGGTCTGTGCACACACACAGATGGAAAAATTGGTAGGGGTTCATATACACAGGGCATGCCAGTGCTTCAAACAGAGGGAGTGTCAATTGGTGTGCGAACGAACAGGGTTGTGCGCTCACACAGAGTGCGCGAAAAGGGGTCTGCGTGCATACGCACAAACAGATGCGCACGCACAAGGCTTAAGAAAAATAGGGGAGCGCCTACGCACAAGTCGTGCGAGCGCTATCAACAGAAGGCACACCAACTAGTGTGCGTGTGCACAGAGAGGTGCGCACGCACAGGACTCAAAATTTAGAGATTGCGTGGGTACGCACAGGGGCATGCGCACGCACAAGGCGCAAAACAAAAGGAAATGCACACGCATAGAGCGTGCGAGCGCTCCCAACAGGAGCTGTGCAGGCTAGTGTGTGTACGCACAGGGGTGTGCACACGCACTAGACGCAAAATTTTGGGATTTTGTGCGGACGGACAGGGTTGTGCGCATGCACAATGCCCTATTTTTTCAAAAAACTTCCTTTCAAAATCTAAGGTACCAAGCCTTAACTCATCCAAAATTCAACCCCAAACATTCAAATATTCATGACCCATATGCAAGTTAAGCTATCTAAATCAAAGATTAAACTACTCCTAAGTGAACCAATCATAACAAAAAGGCAATTAAGTCTAAAATATAAACAAAAAGAGAAGGGTTAGAATAATGTTACCATGGTGGTGTGTCTGCCACCTAGCACTTTGGTTAAACGTCCTAAGTTGGACATGCATGAGTTCATTGATCAACAATTGGGACCTCTCCAAGGAGGAAAATTTCCAACTCCTTGGCATGCTTGGGTTGTGTGTGGTCCAATGACTTAGGTTCCTTGACAACCTTTGCTTCTTTATCCTCCCCATTAGTCTCATTTACTTGCTCTTCAATTAGGTCACAACCAAAGATAGAGTATACTTCAAGTGTTGGCTTCTTGGATCCATCCAAAGTGAATTTCACTACTTTTCTATCGGCTTCAAACGAGTAAGCTCCCGAAAATGCATCCAACTTGAATCGAGATATCTTCAAAAATGGTATCTCAAGGAGAATAGAGGATGGCTTGTCTGAGTCAATTGGAGGGGTCTCCAAAATATGAAAATCTACCGAGAATAGCAACCCTTGAATATTGATCAACATATTTTCCGCAATTCCTACAATCGACACAATACTCTTGTCCGCCAACACAAATCTTGCTCCAGACCTCTTCAATGGCGACAAGTTCAACTTCTCATAGATAGGGAGAGGCATAATGCTTACACAAGCTCCCAAATCACACATGCAATCCATGAACTCCATCCCACCAATCACACAAGTTACCAAACAAGGACCGGAATCATTACATTTTTCTGGAATGAGAGAAAAAATAGAATCATTCATCGGACTTTTGTTTAGCTCACCAATCTTGTCCTTATGAGTGAAAACATCCTTTAGGAATTTGGCATACTTTGGAACTTGTTGGATGGCTTGAAAAAGAGGAATGGTAACTCCCTCATTCTTGAAGATCTCCACCACATTAGGGTCAAAGTCTTCATGCTTCTTAGCCTTTTTAGCCACCGTTGGAAAAGGGATTGGTGTAGTCTCTTCAAGAGGGTTCTTCCTTTTGGGTTCCTTGACCTTCAATAGATCCTCCTCCTCTCTTGAAACATCCTCCTTCTCACCACTAACCCCCTTCACTTCTTCTTCTATTTCTTCATTGTGGGGTTCATTGCTCAAACTTGTAGGCTCAAGACCAACTTCATCTAATTTGGTACCGCTCCTAAGGGTGATAGCATTGATGCTTCCCTTGGGATTTGGTTGAGTTTGAGAAGGTAGACCATTAGATGTGGAAGCTTGGTGGGTATTGTGAATGTTTGAAGGAGAAATAGTCAAACAGGATAAAGCGTCGGCAATGGTTGCCATGTACGTTTCTTGCTTCTTATGAAACTCCCTTTGCTCTTACATGAAACTCTGAAGTGCATCATTCATATGAGATTGGTTTGAAGAGGGAGGTTGACTTTTTTGAGGGAGGGTAAGCCTAGTGTGTGGTGGTTGATACCTGGCGTGACTTTGAGAATGTGGTTGTTAATTGGGTTGGGCATGAGGTGGACTTTGTGGTTGATATGTGGGTAGTGAGGTTGTGGTGGTTGATGATAGGGTTGTTGGACTTGAGAAGGTTGATGATAATAGACTTGTTGGTTGGAATAAGGTCGAACTTCAAATGGTTGAGTCCACCTTTGATTGGAGTTGTCTCTCCACCCTTGACCTTGGTTTCCTCCATAGTGATAAGATCCTTGATTGCCTTGGTAGAAATTGGACCTTTGTGGATAAGGATTTGCCACCGCAATGTGTTGTCCTCTTGGATTTGAGGATACTCATCGGTGTAGTGACCATTGCAAGCACAAATACCACAAGATCTAGAAGGCCCTTCAATTCTAGGAGGTTGGGGTGGAGGAGATAGCAACATTTGTGGAATTTGTTGTCCTTGAGTAATTTGCCTTAGCAAGACCATCATTTCACCAAGCGTCTTAGTCAAGATAGCGTCACCGGAAGGTGAGACTTCACTTATGGCCTTCGGATGGGGATTTTTTGTCCTTAAATTTTGAGTTGAATCCGCCAAGTCTGCAATGACTTCCCAAGCTTCTTCTGCGGTCTTGTTCTTAGTAAGAGATCCTCCACTTGAGGCATCAATGAGGAGCTTGTCTTGAGGGATCAACCCTTGGCAAAAATAGCTTATGAGCACCAATTCATCAATACGATGATGAGGACAAGATTCGAACAACTTCTTAAACCTTTCCCAATATTCATAAAAGGTTTCTCCATCTCTTTGCATAATGCATGAAATTTCCTTCCTTAGACAATCCGTCTTTTGAGGTGGAAAAAACTTCTCAAGAAACTTCTTGCGCAACAAATCCCAATTAGAAATCACTTCTTCAGATTGAGTGTAAAACCATTCTTTCGCTTTTCCCTCCAAAGAGAAAGGGAAAGCAAAAACTATGACGCCTATATCATCCAAGCCATGTCTTCTTGCAGTAGAGCACACAACTTGAAAGTCTTTCAAGTGCTTGAAGGAATCTTCACCGGACAACCCATGATATTTCGGAAGCAAGTTGATCATACCCGTCTTAGGCTCGAAGTTGTCATCTAGATCCGGGTACTGAACTTGTACCGGTTGCAAAGTGATGTCCGGGGCTCCGGCCTCCTTTAAAGTAATTCTCCGAGGTGGTGCCGCCATATTGTTGTCACCTAATTCACTCACAGAAATTTCAGCACTTCCAACAGAAGAATACAAGGTTCCTTTGTTTAGTGAAGAATGAGAATCACAGTTAGAAGGTGATAGGGAATCGGGTTGCTCTTCAAGAGAGTCCGATTCTCTATGCACGAATGCTAACCAGCGCTGCGCTTGCCTAAGATATGTTAAAGTCCTTTCTATTTCAGGGTCAAAAGGGGCAATGCTCAGGTCTGGAAGCGACCATGTCATTCAACTTAGGAATCAATGAAATCATGCAATCATCAAGAACAAAACAAGAATAAGAAAATAAACGAAAACAACCTAATAGTCAACAACTACCAAAACTAATTATATAGAGGCACCAACTACCAATTAGTGTCAAGTGACAAACCAAAAATCAAGTATTCACACTATTCACATATTCACAAAAACCGAAAGTATAGCACTCATTGCACTAGCTTCCCCAGCAACGGCATCGAAAACTTGATGACGAGTCGTATCATCGGTTAGGAATTTCTCTCTTTTTTCCGAAAGGGGAGGCAAGATGGGATTTCAACGTTGCATGTATAGTCCCAACTGACAAGGCGACTCACGACCTAAAGTTTAGATTAGATATGTCACAATTTAAAACCAATTAAATCCGGGAGTAGAATCCTGAGTCGTCTCCCAAGGAACTAGCGATCAATAGTGCGCAAGTTCGGTTGTGACAGTCAAGGAATTTTTAATAAAGAGATGAACAATTAAAGGAATAAAAGAACATTAAAAATTTGCAATTAATGAACTAATAAATGAATTAAAGAACTAGCTATATAATATGAACAAGTAAGATGTAAAAGTGCTTGATGCGTGTGTGTGTAACTCAAAGCATAAATAGCTTCTTGGCTTGGAATGAGCTATGGGATCCTTTCCTTGTTGTAACCACAACTATGACAATTGTGATGGATTAATCTCACTTTGTTAACCCTTAACATTGAAGGATAGAGCAAGTGAACATAAGTGTTCTTAATCCATAAATCCTAACTCACTTGCTAATTGCCTTAACAACAAGTTAGCGTTAGTGGACACAAGAACAATTAACAATCCAAGAATTATCACTAAATGTTGAACATTTCAACTCTAGGAACCCATATGTTCATTTTCCCCAAGTCAAGAGGTGAAAATTTACCTCATAGTCAAAATTGACATTTCCACAAACACTTGGTGGGCAAAAACACAAATCATGACAAAATTGAGAAAATGGTTAAAACTATGAGCAACAAATTACTAAAAACAACAATACTAACTCAACCAAGCATATAATCATCATCAATCATCAAATCATCAACAAGAAAATCAAAATTACAAAAAGTATATATATTAACAATATGTCTTTAACTACAAGAAAGAGTATCAAAATTGTAGTAGTAAAAGAGAGCAATTAAGAAATACTTACAATAGAGGTAAGCAAAATCCAAGATCAAAAATGGAAATAGCACTAGGAATAAAAACCCTAATGAAAACCCTAATAGAGTTGAGAGAAAACTTAGAGAAAACTAAAAACTAAAGGCTCCTAATTCTATCTACACTACTCCTAATGGTATGCTATGTTTCTCCAAGTGTTGCCCCTCTAATATGAGCTCTAGGTCATCAGATTTGGGCCTCCAAAGCTCCCAAAACATGAGTCACGTGCCTTTTTAATGAAGGCACGTGTTAGTACCTGTGCGTAGGCACAGGTGTGTGCGCACGCACACTCGCCCGAATTCTCAGGTTGTGCATACGCACAAGAGGCTGTATGCACGCACACTTCGCAATGCTCTTCTCCTTTATTTCTTCATGTTTCCTCCCTCTTGCATGCTCTTCTTCCATTCTTGCCAAGCCATTCTTACCTATTACATCTGAAATCACTCACCAAAAACATCAAGGTATCGAATGGAATGTAAATGGAATAAAATTGACTAAATTAAGCATAAAAGAGCATATTTTCATAATCAAGCATAATTTGGGAGGAGAACTAAAAAGCATGCTATTTAAGGGAATAAATGTTGGTTTGCATGATGGAATTCATTCAATTTCAACCAAAAATTACCATCAAATATGGATTCATCAAGTCTCTTTCTCAGACTCCTCAGAATGATTATGAACAGATTCTCAGGACCGCGCTCTTCGACTAGGGGATAAAGAATTACTTCAGGAATCCATGTCATCAAGACGTTGTTCAATCCTTGCAAGGACACAAATGATTGTGTCGAAGCAGAAAGTCAGTTGTAGATCGTGGTTTCCTTCATTGTCAGCCATCACTGAAGAACCTGTGAGAAAAAGACCTCACAACACTCTTCTCACGTGTATTACTCGGAGTAGGACACTCATGTTTACACTCAATTTGTGGCTTTTATCCTTTATTGAGCTCACCACTCTTGTCTTTTTCCACTCTTGGATTGCTTTAACAAGTGTCACTTCAGAAAATGAGGAATTGAGATAGCGAACTAAGATAATTTGAATGATTGAGATGTTCAACTTGACAAGAAGACAACCAAAGTATATGACAAAGGAAAGAAAATAATAAGTGATTCTAAGATGATAGAAACTAGAAAATATTTGAATCCTAATTGAAACCTAAAGTAAATTATGGAAAGCTAAAACAAAGCTGAAAAATTTAGGACTTTTTTTCTTTTTTTTTTTTTTTTTTGCAGACATTGACTTTAAGATATAATAATTGCAGGAAAAAAATTAAGATGAACTTTTTATTATTTTTTTTTTACGATTTTTTTGGCAACTTTTCTTTTTTTTTTTTTTTGGACTTTGACTTCAATATATAGAAATTGCAGTAACAAAATTGAAATAATAATTTTCATTTTTTTCCTTTTTTACTCTAAAGTAAATTTGCAGAAAGCGGAAAGAAAAACAAAGAAACAAAACAAGAACGTTAGAACATGTAGATAAATAAGAATTTACCTACGATCTGTAACTGATACCAAATGATAAGAAAGTAGGATGCAAAAAGACACAGCGGAAACATAAACGGATAGATAAGGAAATTTTTCTACTAGACCTCTAAGAAACCTGTTCGTAACAACCTAGGTCACCAGAAGGGATTTCCTACTAGAACTTCAAAGAACCTGTCTTTGACAACCTAGATCATAGGGATGAAAATTGAAAAAGACTAACACACAGAATTACCTTAGTGTTGGATCCTTCAATCTTCTTCATGCAATAAGCGAAGCAAATCACTCACCTCATTTAATCACAAAATAAAAATGTGCAAAAAGTAACTGAAAATCTTATTCATAAAAAGTTATGTAAATTATCTCACCAAAAGTGTTTAAATAGACTCCTAACAACTAGCTAAAAGATAACTAATTTAAATCAAATTTGATCTTATTAGATTGGATCTTTAATAACAAATTTAAATCAGATTTGATCTTATTAAATTATATCAGATTTGATTTAAATTTAACATTTCTAAAAATACTACTAAGCAAATCAAAACTAAACAAATCTCCTGACTTAGCCTAATAGGCGTTGTCCTTTCTTCCTTAGTTAGAACTTGATGTAACTCCTTATGTAGAAGTGCTACCAAGTTCCCAAAGCTCTCCTTGAGCTTCTTTGCACGTGCTCTAACGATAGGACCCTCCGAAAATGCAAAATTTTCATTCTGTTCTTTGGCCTTAGAATGCCCGAATTGTCCTCCCAAACATGTATCAATGAGACATGGAACTACTGCAGGTTGCTAAGTAATTTGAATTTACGCAAAATATTTCATGGTGAGGAAACACATTTTCATCAAAATATACATTTCTAGAAAGAAAGACTCTACCAGATTTTGATATGCATTTAAAACCTTGATGGTTACTATCATAACCAAGGAACAAACATTTCTCATACCTATATTCAAGTTTATTCTTATTGTATGGTCTAAGAAGTGGAAAACACGCACAACTAAAGATTTTGAAATGTCTGTAATCTAGGTTTTTTGTTAAAAATCATTTCAAAAGGAGATATAAAGTTTAAGATAGCAATAGGTAACCTGTTTAGAAAATACATGACAGTAGCAAATGAATCTTCCCAGGATAACATTGGTAAATTAGCAGTGGCTAAAAGAGAAAGACCAGTTTCTATGATGCTTTTATGTCTCTTTTCAACACTTCCTTGTTGATGATGGGTATACAGACATTATAGTCTTTTCTTTAATTTTATGTTTTTGCAAAAAAATCTATAAAAGACTTTGACATAAACTCCTTTCCATGGTTTGTTTGTAAAGATTTACCTTTTGTGACAAAGATCATACAAATTATAATTATTACAATTGGTCAATAAGGCACTATAGTAAGGAGTATATTGATGCATAATAGAATTGATATCAGTAGAGTTAAGGTGAACAACCTTTGATTTATTACTATCATCATGGAATGGTAGAATGTCATTATTCATATTATTGAAATAAAAAACTGAATTACAAGTGGCTGTAGACAAAAAAGAATTAGAGAAACGTTTTTTTGGGAAGTACATGAAACAGATGTCAAAGAACTATCATATTTTTCAACAGTTTCACACTTCTTGGAACAAACAAATTGTCAAAGACATATAATCCTCCTCTAGTAATTCCCTAAAGAAGAAGTTTCCTTGATACCTAATCATGAACAAGACATGTTTTAGGCCAAAATTCAAAACTAACATTACTGTGAGGATCAATTAAAATAGATGAGCCAGAGTTTGTGATTCGTATACTTGTACTATTACCTTCAAAGAGATTATCAGAATCTGTCAAGCTTGGTGTTGAAGAAAGAAGGCTGTTTAGGTCAGATGTCACATGATGGATAGCCCCAAAGTCAGGGTACTAAAGTGATTCCACAATAGATGGAAGTGCTGTGTAGTATGCACGTGGTTGATGAAATGAAGGAGATGGTGGTAGAGGTAATATATTTGAGTAACGGATTTGAGAGGGCAGTGTAGCTATAGCAGTCCCTGGTCGACATTGTTGGTCAAAATGGTAGTAGCAATTCCATGCTCCATGTCCTCCTTTTATGCCTTCCAAGTGTTTGATAAAATGCTTGGTTGGATTTTAGAGTAGATTTTGGTACTCTTAGCTTGTGATTGAGGACTTAGGTCCTTTGAGATTATTGATGTCCAGTTCTATTTGTGATTTAGGGTTGTTAATTAGTTTTAGGACCAATTATGTCCACTTGACTTTCTTTCAATTGTTAGAGGATAACTAAGTGGAATTAATCCTTTGTAATCACCATGTTGTGGTCAATGATCCAAGACAGGATACCTTGATTCTTAATCCTTGCCTTGAGTAGCTTTTAGCATTTATATTTCTTTAATTGTTGATTTTTATTTCTTGTTCATTAATGAGCGGATATTTTATATGCTTTTTGGCATCATTATCATATCATTTTAGTTATATTTTGTTTAAGTTTTATTATATTTTCATTGGTTTTAGTGTAAAATTCATATTTTTGTATTCTACTTTCAGTTTGTGCATTTTCATATGATTTCAGGTAAATTCTGGCTGAAATTGAGGAGCTTTAGCAAAGTCTGATTAAGAGACAAAGAAAGGACTGCAGATGTTGTCAGATTCTGACCTCCATGCACTCGAATGAGCATTTCTGGAGCTACAGAGGTCCAAATGACACACTCTCAAAAGCTTTAGAAAGCTGACATCCATGGCTTTTCCACAATATATAATAGTTTATACTTTGCTCTGGAAATGAGGGTCTAAAACTGGCGTTCAACGCCAGCTACCAACCCCATTTCTCGTGTTGGACGCCCAAAAGGGAGTAGCTAGCGTCCAACGCTCAAAAGGGAGAGCAAAGCTGGCGTCCAACACCCCAAAGGGAGTACCAACTCGTGGAGTCACCCTAAGCTTAGCCCAAACACTCACCAAGTGGGCCCAAGAAGTGGATTTTTGCACTACAAGACCATTCTATCATATTTTTGTACTTCTTAGTTATTAGATTAGTATATATAGGAGAAGATCACCCATGTTTAGGATCTTTTGCCTCATCTTTACCTTTTCACGTTTTACTTTCTGTAAAGCATGAGCAACTAAACCTCCTAAGTTAAGGTTAGGAGCTCTGCTGATTCTCATGGATTAATAATATTATTGTTCGATTTCAATACACGTTTGATTCCATTCTCTTGTGCATTTTTGTTCTTCATATCATGAATTGAGGGTGACCTGTGACAATCATCCTTGTTCTACATGGGTTCCGTGTGAGTCCTGCCCGGATAGCATTGAACCACAAGCTAGATAATGCACTGTGGATTCCAAGAGCGTGCCTGGACAACTTTGGATATGTGATATATAATCCCGTTGACCGTGGGTTACTGAGATTTATGTGGCATCAAGGCTAGAGTATGAGAAGCAGCATTTCCTGATCCGGAAGATCCGACCTTGTCTGTGGCGTTTTGAGTAGGATCGCAAAGGGGAGTGGATTGCTTAGGTCTTCACCTTCGACTATAGGGGAAAGCCATGAGTTAACTTGATAAGGATGCTACATGAGTTTCTCGGATATGATAGACTGCTATGGTTTAGAAGAGACTAACTTGATGAGGATGCTACATGAGTTAGTCAATTACGGCTGCCATTGAATGAATCGTTCGTTGTTGAAGTAGACAGTAAGAAAAGTTAATCTGGAAAAAATACTCATCTCCGAAGTCTTAACTAATTATCCATCATTACTTTTACACTAATCTAGTATTTCGTTCTTTATTATTTCATCTATGCTTTTAAACAAACAACCATCTTTTCTAATCATCTGACTAAGATTTACAAGATAGCCATTGCTTGCTCAATCCGACAATCTCCGTGGGATTGACCCTCACTCACTTGAGGTATTACTTGGATGACCCGGTGCACTTGCCGGTTAAGTTGTGTGGAGTTAAATTCCGTGCACCATTCATCAAACCCAAAAACCCAAAAATATACATCCCATAACCAATAATATGCACACTTCCCTGCAATTCCTTGAGAGACGACCCGAGGTTTAAATAATCTCGGTTTTTATTGGGTTTGACTTAAGTGACAAACAAAATTAAACTTTGATTGAGGATTAATTGTTGGTTTGGAACTATACTTGCAACGGAATTATTATTGAAAATTCCTAACCGACGATTATCCCACATCATGTTTTTGGCGCCATTACCAGGAAATTGCAATGTGTGCTTGTTATTGGTTATTGTATATATGTTAATATTGTGAATAGCTTGTTTTAGTTTCTTTGTTAGTTTTTGCTAGTTTTAGGAGTTTATCTTCATTACTTCTTATTAGTGTAGCAAGAGCCATTCCATGATGCATATCAATCCAATAGTTATGGTGGACCTCCTTGTGATTATCAACAACCACCACTATACACCTATGAACTTCCTCCTCAACAAAGTTTTGAACCACCATACTCACAAGCCCCCTACCACCAAACATCTCTATATGACCCTAGTCCATATCCATCACACCAACCACCATATGAACCATACCTAGAGCCACCACAATTCCAACCCAATTACTCCCAAGAACCACCCCCACATACACCATCTCTATATCCGTACCATGATGAACCACCTACCTCTTATGAATCCTTTCTCCCAAATAATGAACCCTCCTATCTACCCCAAACCCAAGAGACGATTCTCTCATTTCATTCCTTCATGAGCAACGTGAATTTCAAAGGAGGCAAGAAGAATTCATGGCTACCTTGATCGAGGTAGTAAACAACTTAGCCTCCCAACGGTTAAGCAATCAAAGCACTCCTAGGGTCACATGTGGAGAATCAAATGAAGAGTGTAGCATGAAGGAGAGATTAGAAACTCCGGTGGAGAATGAGGAATGGGACTTTGTATTGGAATAATTGGAGGAAGCAGTAATTCTTGAAGAGGAATAAGCGGTTAAAGATTTAGGAGATGCCAAACCTCCATGGAAATCTAGAATTATAGAGCATTCCTCTAAGAAGCTTGAAATTATTGTTGAGGAGGATAGTGCACAACCTCCAAGGCATGTTCCCTATGAAGAGTTGGAAGGAATAGAGCAAGAAACAAGTTCCCTTGGTAATGAAGATCCCACATCAAGTCCTCCTAGTGATGAATTTGCATCCACAAATGAATTCCTTAAGATTGAGGAATCTTCTCCAATTGAGTTTGATAATGATGTTGAGGTAGACTTTTCTCAACCTCCAGTTTATGATTTTAGTGATGGAAAAGAGTTTGATGAATTTGGTGAGGAAAGGATTGAAACTGAAGAATCTTATCAAGAGGTGGAAGTCCTTCAAAGAGGATGGACGGGAGTGAAAATTGCCTTATCAAGACCATTGGAGACATCTTCTCCTAAGTTACCATTAGCCTTCACATTTGAGTAGGTAAAATTCTTATCCTTGAGCTTTATTATCCCGCTTGAATATGCTTTACTTGAGACGGATGGTCAACTTAGGAATATTTGTGGGTTGACGAGCAAAAGAGAGATGATTAGTGGTTGGCATCATAATTCTCGATTCACTATAGTTGGAAGCTCAAAGTTTAGGAGCAAGGGTTAGTATAGTTCTCAATTGATTGGGTCTAGGATGATGTCTTGGTGTTCAAATGAGAATTCCATGTGCCTATCACCCGGATGGAATCATGGTGATCAACTTGAAGATGGGTGTAAGAACAAAGTTTGGGATCCCGGCATATGTGATGAGGATCAATTTTGGGAGCTCCGAGCTTGTGGAGAACTTCACCAAGGTTTGGTGCACTTGATTGGAAATTCTGGCAATCATTTGAAATCAAGCATTGGTGGAAGTTTGAGGATGAATTCAAGCACAAGCCTCCTTGATTAGAGCTCTCCTTAAGTCCAACTTAAGGACAATAAATAAAAGTGCTAGGTGGGAGACACCCTACCATGGTAAACTCTTTTCATTTTTTTTCTTTTGTATATATTGGTAAATTAGTTTAATTTCTTGTTTAGTTTGGTTTGTTGAGTTTCTTTGGTAGTGAGTATGTTTAATAAGGTTTGATGGTTGGTCCACGGAATTGTGATCACACTTTTCACGACTCCGGTATAACTAACCAGCAAGTGCACTGGGTTGTCCAAGTAATAAAACTTTACGCGAGTAAGGGTCGATCCTACGGAGATTGCCGGCTTGAAGCAAGCTATGGTCATCCTGTAAATCTTAGTCAAGCGGATTCAATTGGTTATGAGTTTTGATAATTGAAAGATAAATAAAATGTAAATTAAAATAAAGATACTTATGTAATTCATTGATGGAAATTTCAGATAAGCGTTTGGAGATGCTTTGTTGCTTCTAACCCTCTGCTTTCCTATTGTCTTCATCCAATCATGCGTGCTCCCTTCCATGGCAAGCTGTATGTTGGTGGATCACTGTTGTCAATGGCTACCAACCGTCCTCTCAGTGAAAATGGTCCAGGTACGGTTTCTGTACGACTAATCAACTGTCGGATCTCTCGTCTCGGATGAAAAATACCAGGCACAGCTACCGCACGGCTAATCATCTGTCGGTTCTCACTTGTGTCGGAATAGGATCTCTCTATCCTTTTGCACACTGTCGCTGTCACCAACATTCGTGATTTTGAAGCTCGTCACAGTCATCCCGTCCCAGATCCTACTCGGAATATCACATACAAGGTTTAGACTTTCCGGATCTCAGGAATGCTGCCAATTGGTTCTAGCCTCTACCACGAGGGTTCTAATCTCACGGATTCGAATGCTCTGTTGTCAGGAGAGGCAAGTCAAATCTGTGGATCAGAGACCCAAGAGACTATACTCTGGCTATCATCCAATGACTACGTTGAACATCATGTAGACTGCTTGTGGTTGTCAGGCACGCGGATCTTGGCTAAGCGAGTAACGAAGATAGTGGGTGATTGTCACGGGTCACCCCTTCATTCTGACTTAACTAAATTAAGTACGAGAGTATATCTTGGAGAAGAATTAAGCGTGAATTGAAAGAGAAACAATAGTACTTACATTAATTCATGAAGAACAGCAGAGTTCCGCACCTTAATCTATGAGGTGTAGAAACTCCACCGTTGGAAAATACATAAGAGAAAAAGGTCTAGGCATGGCCGAATGGCCAGCCTCCCAATGTGAAAAATGGCATAAGATGATAAAGGTATCCGAATACAATAGGAAAGACTAGTATTTATACTAAACTAGTTACTAAGGATTACAGAAATTAAGTAACTAAGTGCAAATAGTGTAGAAATCCACTTTCGGAGCCCACTTGGTGTGTGCTTGGGCTGAGCATTAAGCTTTATACGTGCATAGGCCTTTTCTGGAGTTAAACGCCAGCTTGGATGCCATTTTGGATGTTTAACTCCAGTTCTGGTGTGAGTTCCAGCGTTTTATGCCAAAAAAGGGGTCTCTGGCTGGCGTTTAACGCCAGTTTGGGCCATGAAACCTCGGGCAAAGTATGGACTATTATATGTTACTGGAAAGCTCAAAATGTTAGCTTTCTATCCCAATTCAGAATGCGCCAGTTGGACTTCTGTAGCTCCAGAAAATTGCGTTTGAGTGCAGGGAGGTCAGAATCCAACAGCATCTGCAGTCCATTCTCAGCCTCTGAATTAGATTTTTGCTCAGGTCCTTCAATTTCAGCCAGAAAATACTTGAAATTATAGAAAAATACACAAACTCATAGTAAAGTCCAAAAATGTGATTTTTGCATAAAAACTAATAAAAATATAATAAAAAGTAACTAAAACATGCTAAAAACTACCTAAAAACAATGCCAAAAAGTGTATAAATTATCCGCTCATTAATGGTGTTTAGATGAGTGTTTGGATGTTTGGATGTTTGGAATGCTTGGTTTGGTGCTAGAACTTGAAAAATATTGAAAAACAGAGCACCGTGTCACGCGTACGCATGACCCCAAGTTTTTTAGCGTGCTAGGATCGCGCAAGCACTGTGCCATCGCACGGTCCAGACAGTGAGTTGTGCGCGTAGGGTGTGGGAACCGTGCGTCTAGCACAATTTCTTCCCATACGTGCGCATGATATGTGTCACCCTCTATTTTTCCCTTCTCATGCCTACGCGTACCAGACACGTACGCGTCGCATCCTATTTCTGCCACTCAAGCGTACGCGTGACCTTACGCGTATGCGCATGACCCCCTGCCCTGTTTCATTCACTTCTTTTCTTCTCTTCTCTCCATTTCTTTTCTTCTTTTCTCTTCTCCTCTTTTTTTTTCTTCTTCAACCACCATCCAACAATATCAATCACCATCCACCATCACCTTATTTAGTTAGTTAATTAGTTAGTTAGTTAGTTAGTTGGTTAGTTAGCTTAATTTTTGTTTTAGGTGATATGTGTTAGATTATTGATTTAATTTGTTGATTTGCTGTTTATTGCTGCTGATTACAGGTAGGATGTTATTTTAACATCATTGTCAGAATTCTTTGTTGAGTTTATACTTTATTGCTTGGTATTGAACTCTTCATGCTTAGTATTTGTGAATACCAAGTACTTGTAAATTGCCTTCAAGAATATTTTTGGATTTTCATATTGCATGTTGTAGCTAGCCACCATGTGATTTGATTTCATTATCTATTATTAGGCAATTTTATGTAGTCAATGCATTTTTTGTTAGGTGATGCTTGTTTATAATTGATCTTTATTTACGTCACCTAGTTTATGCATTGAGATTGTGAATTGTGAAATTGGACTGTGAGCTTACCTAGTGACATATTTTTGAGCTTCTTAAGCTTTGTGGACCATACTTGCCATGTGATTGATCTCATCTTATATTTTTTTGTTCTAAATTGCATAGCAACCATATGTCCCACTCATGTCAATTAGGTGATGTGAACCAAAATTCAAAGTGTGTCATTGATTGATGTGTGATTTTCATAGTTTCTTTTGTTCATTAAGTTTCCTTGCACATCAATCAATGCCCATTCATTATCCATTTTACAATCACTTGATTCTTGCTTGAGTACTTTCATGCTTCTTTATTACTTATTTGTTTGTCTTAACTTACAAGTTTTCTATGAAGTATTCAAGTACACTAGAATGAGTGAAGTGCATACTTTTTTTTATTTAATTGTGACATAGTTTTCAATGCCAGTGTGTTCTAAACTGCATGCAACTTAGAACTCAGACATTATTCTCCTTAATGTCACACATTGATTCACTCACTTTATTTTAGTGATCATTACCTCATTCCAACAATCTATGCTTCCTTGCTTTTGCATTTACTTGTCTTATTATATCCTGTTTCTTATCGTCCAGGATGAGTCACCATAAGCAAAAAGGGAAGCGAAAGAAAGAACATGCAGCAACCGGTTGATCCACCAGCTGAAGGTGGCAATCTGGAAAGTCGTCGTACCTCTATTGCTCATCTTTGAATGCACCGAGGACGGTGCAAACTTTTAAGTGTGGGGAGGTCGTCCGACCGAATTGGCCGTTTTTGGGTGACAAATTTCTAATCCCAACACTTTCACATTTTAATTTTTCTGTTATTACCATATCTTATAGAATTTTTAGTTGCATTTTCTTAGTTTGCACATATATATATATATATATATATATATATATATATATATATATATATATATAATAAGCTTAGTCAAAATAATGAAATTTTTCAAGGAATTTATCTATAGGGCATTGATATCCTAATTGATTTAAGTTAAAATATTTTCATTAAACTTACTTGAATTATATATTGTAGAATATGGTTTTTGAGCTAAGAACACATAAGCATGTGAGTTTTGAGCCTAATTGTGTGGTTACATCATATAGCCACTATTTCATTCTAGTGTGTGTTATTCTCTTTCTATGATTGTAATATTTGATTTGTTTGATTCTTTATGTCCATTATTTTGTGTATGAATGCATTTATATGATTGAGGTCTTCATTTCAAATAGCTCACTTACCCAAATGGCCTTACCCTTTTATCCACCATTGTTAACCAACTTTGAGCCTGTGTTAATCTCCTTTTACTCTTAATTTTAGCACATCACTCCCCTTAAGTGAAAAATAATAAATGTCCTTAATTTGGATCTTTGATTAGCTTAGGCTAGAGAGAGTGTGTATCATTTAAGTGTGGAAAATTTTGGGAATATTGGTTAAGGTGAAAGTGTATTTCGTATTTTCATTGAAGATCTTGGGAATTAGTGGGTACATACTCATGCATTAAATGTTTAAACCATATGCATTGATACTTTTGTATATATTTTATTTTGAAAAAAAAAAGAAGAAAAAATAAAAAGGAAAAAATATAGAAAAAGAATAAAAAAAAAGAAAGCAATAAATATGGGACCAAATGCCCCAAAGGAAAGTTCAATAATAACCAATGCATATGGGATGTGAATTGAAAAGAATGCATGAGTGTGTGAAAGAGTGAAGAATGGGTAGTTAGGTTTGCATTTGAATTTTATAGGTTGTTATATGTGTAAGGTGAGAGTTTAAGTTAATCAAAGATTCAAATCTCAAGCTCACTTGGCCATATATATCCTTACCTTGACCCTAGCCCCATTACAACCTATGGATAAGTTCTCATGATAAATGTATGCATGAATTGAATAATTGTTGATTGTTATATGAAAAACAAATCTTAGAAAGCATGATTAGAGGAGAATTGAGTGAATCAACCCTATACACCTGAGCGACTAGAGCGGCTACACATCCGGTGAGGGTTCGATTGCTCAACTACATGTTTTCACCAGTTATTAATTTTTATCTTGCAAGTTTATAATTCTTTTCTAGGACTCAATTAAATTGTGGATTTGACTTGGTTGTGATTGCCTTAGCGCTTGTATTCATATATGTATTCTTGGAAATTGATTTATTTTGACCAAGTAGTTGCATTTAGATAATTTACTTGCATTGAATAAATGTTAATACCCCTTTTCTTGTCTTTCTTGAATTTAGCATGAGGAAATGCTAATGTTTAAGTGTGGGGAGGTTGATAAACCCCAATTTTGTGGTTTATTTTGTATTAAATTAGGTGGATTTTATCAACTTTTCTCACATTTATTCAATGAAATAGCATGGTTTTGTAATTCTCCCTAAATTGTGCTTAATGATTAAAAACATGCTTTTTAGGCCCTAAAATTGATAATTTAATTCACTTTAATTCCATTCAATACCTTGATATGTGTGTTGAGTAATTTCAGGCTTAGAAAGCAAATATTGGATTGAAGGAATGAAGAAAAAGTATGTAAAAATGAAGAATTCATGAAAAAATGAAGTTTTGGAAATCTACCATTCGAGGCGTACATGTCACTCATGCGTACGCGTGACCTAGAAATCGTAATATGACACGTACATGTGACCCACGCGTACACGTGACAAGCAACACGAGACCAATTTAATGAAACACGCTGGGGTAATTTCTGGGGCTGCAGAAGCCCAATCCATCTCATTTCTAATGTTGTTTGATGCAGAATTCAAGAGAGAATTAGGAGAGATTAATTAGGAATAGATAAAAAACATATTTTAGGTCATATTCTAGAGAGAGAAGCTCTCTCTTCTCTCTAGAATTAGGTTAGATTTAGGTTAGATCCCCCTTAGATTTAGGTTTAATTCTTGTTTTAATTTAGTTTTCCTTTCAATTTCTTGTTCTTACATCTTTGCTCTTCTAGTTTTACTTGTCATTCCCTTTATTTTGTTGCATTTATGTTTATGACTCTTGTAGCTTTCAATTTCCTTTAATACAATTGATGTTTTATGTTTCTTATTGTTTAATTGAATTGTTATTCTTACTTTTCTTGCATTGGGTAGTTGTAGGATTTACATTTCTTGCCAATTTACCATGTTTTTCTTTTATGCCTTCTAAGTATTTGATAAAATGCTTGGTTAGGTTTTAGAGTAGATTTTGGTACTCTTGGCTTGTGATTGAGGACTTAGGTCCCTTGAGATTATTGATGTCCAGTTCTATTGGTGATTTAGGGTTGTTAATTGGTTTTAGGACCAATTATGTCCACTTGACTTTCCTTCAATTGTTAGAGGATAACTAAGTGGAATTAATCCTTTGTAATCACCATGTTGTGGTCAATGATCCAAGATAGGATACCTTGACTCTTAATCCTTGCCTTGAGTAGCTTTTAGCATTTATATTTTTTTAACGGTTGGTTTTAATTTCTTGTTCATAAAACCCAAAAACCCAAAAATATACATCCCATAACCAATAATATGCACACTTCCCTGCAATTCTTTGAGAGACGACCCGAGGTTTAAATACTTTCGATTTTTATTGGGTTTGACTTAAGTGACAAACAAAATTAAACTTTGATTGAGGGTTAATTGTTGGTTTGGAACTATACTTGCAACGAAATTATTTTTGAAAATTCCTAACCGACGATTATCCCACATCAGTCCCCAAAAAAAATTAATACACAGATCAATTTCCAACATTTTTTTACGTTAGACATAATAGTCTTCTGTCCATTTTTTGGCATAATTCTAAATTTTTCAAGTATTTATTAGAAAAAGAATATTAGTAAATATTATAATCAAATTAACTTTTAAGATTAAGTTAAACCTATTTTATTTCTAATGTGGTATTTTTTTTAAAAAGAATATTATTAAACTATCCTCACTACATATCCAATTGTAAATCCAATAAAAAGAGATGTACTAAGTCTTATATTCTCTTTAATTAAAAATATATTATGGTGGATTGTTTAGTTTTATATCTTATTATTTATATGTTTTATTTTGTTATGTTGAGTATTCTCTAACTCCAAGTCAAATATATCTTTCATTAAAAAGTGGTCCAAATATTGATTATATTCATGTGGATGCACTATGTAAGATTGTAAGTAGATATATTCATACAATCATCATAATCAAATGTGCATTCAGTGACATTTATTAGTATCAATTACACCAAGTAAAAAAAATTAAATTTCTTATTATTATTATTATTAATTATAAAATAATATTGTACCATAATTTTTTGTATGATTTTAGACCAAAAAATAATAAATTTATTCATTAAATTATTATGTGTGTATTTATAATATAAAAAGAATTTTCGCATAAAATTGGCAAAAAGAATTTTCGCATATATATATATATATATATATATATATATATATATATTTATTGTCACTCAATGATGATCTAAAAGAATTTTCAGCTTAAAATTATTTGATATTTTTGTATTTAATATAATTTAAATTAATGTGATAGGTAGGAATTAAATATAATCAAAGTTATTCTTTTATTTTCACTTGAATCTCAACTTGATCACCAAATCATTAATTAACTCAAAAGATAACTGAATTTCTACTTCATAATTAGACTAACTTAACATACACATCTATGTGATACATACATATTACTTTTCTTTGATTTATAATATGTGCAAAAATCATATTAACAAAAAAAAGTGTGTCAAATTTGCATTTTCTGTTGTGAGTTATGTCGAAAAATAGACGGGTGATTGTTATGTCTGACAGAAAAAAATGTTAAGAATTAATCTATATATTAATTTATTTTAGGGACTAAAATGTCTATTTTTAAAATTTTTGAGTACTAATTTAAGTAATTACCCTGGCAAAAAATAAATAAAAACTGATCTATTTACCTAAATAAAATTTTAAAAATATTTTTGTGTATTAATTTTTTTGAAGACTAAAATATTTACTTTTAAATTTTTTAGGATTGATTTACATAATTACTCAAAAATATCTTTCAATGATTAATAACAATTTTTTTATACAATGCTTAGTCAACAGAGAGAGAAAAAGAGATTGATGAGTAGTTTTTAAAAATGATGCGATTATTAAACCAATAGGATTAGAGGTTCAAAAATTCAATCAAAATTATTAGAGTTAAATTAATATAATAAAATAATATATTATATATAAAATATATATTTTATTTAAAAAATTATTTTTATTTATTATTTTATACCATTAATTAATCTTTAAAAAACTCACAAATTAAACTATTTAATTATTTTACAAGTTCACCGTCAAATGGCTTTTATCTAAAATAAAATCGGTTTGATAGTCAATTTTTTATTAATTAGATCAAACTACTAATTCAATTTTATTTCCAGAACTATAACTATTGATATAATTATTTATATATTTTTTTATTTATTTAAATTTTTGAGATTATAAATTTTAAAATACATTAAAACTTACAAGATAAAGATAAGATTTTATTCTGTTCAAAATATTTATCATTAGAATAAGACAAGAGTAGATAGTTACTATTTTAATATTTTTATTTTTATTTTTTATACTTCATTTTTTTTTTTTATCTTTGACCATTATTCTGACTTTGTTGTCAAAGATGTAACTAATATAGTTTGAAGAAATTGTAATTATCCCTTTAAACACAAATGCTTTTTCCCTAAAAAATATCAATCTAGAGACAATTAAGATTGAAACAAAGTTTTCTATACTTAAAACTTGCTTAGTGTCTTGTTACACTACTACCAAACATGTAATAAACCCAAAAGGAAAGGAAAGGAAAGGAGAAGGAAGGTAAAGAAAAGTGGGAAATGGAATTGCAAGCGTGTGGGGTAGTAATTTGATGTGACTAAGATTTTGAAGGCAAAGATGAGGGACACTCAGAGAATTAGCCACGTGTGACACTCTCAACTCTCACTCACAACTTCACATTGAGGCAGCAACGCGGGGTTCGACGTGTGCAACAAACAAACCAAAATGCCTTCTCCACTCATACTCATAGTCATAGGCACCACCACCCATTACTATTCTTCAATCAAAAAAGCCCAATCTTCTTCACACCCCTCCTATTTGTTCATCTTACAACCTAATGGGCCAATAGATTACCATCGTTAAACACACACACACATACCACTCTTTTCTTTCGCCGCTTTCATTTTCTTTTACTTTTTTTTAGACCCTTTCAAGTTTCAACTCTCTCTCTCTCTCTCTCACTCTCTCTCTCTCAATCTAAATTGTTTTCTTCTATTTCCATGTTATACCAATTAATGGCCTTTATAATACTATGAATTATTAAATATATACTAATAAAGCAAAAGAAACTCAATTTAAAATTCTTGACTAATTTCTTTTATGAAAGTATTAAGTAAATTCATATCACATTATAATACCTAGGTATTAGTCCGTTAAACAAACCAAATTTACCTTGGTCTCTTGCCGTTGTTTTAATTTTATTCTCATCAATTATCACGTGTGATTGCTCTCAATTTAAGGAATTTTCCCTCTATATCATAAAGAAAAGTATAGATAAATAATTTTTAATTATTAATTTTAAATAATTATAATTAATAATTATTAATTCTATATTTTTAAAAATAAAATTTAAATAATTACTAATTAATAATAATTAATTAATATAAAATATAATTTAAAAATATTTATTAATTTGTTGTTAGTTAAATCCCTGTTAATTATCTAGTAAAATTAAGATTATAATCCTTATTGTTCCCCTTTCCTTTCTCTTGTTATTTCCACAATAAAATAAGCTTTTCTTTTGTAGTGTAGAGAGAGAAAGCGAAGTAGAGTGTTCGTGGCAGTGTATCATGCAGCTATGCCCCATATACAACCCCACCTTGTCTTGATCACTTATTGGCAATCCAACTTTTTTAATTTTCTTTTTTCTTCTTTTTTTTCATTCTCAATACTCTCTTTCCCTCAATTTCTTAATCCTACACGTGGTCTTCTCTTACATGTCTAAGTTGAACCTCCATGCCTCCAACCCCTTCTCCCCACTATATATATCCGGTCTCTCACTCCCCTCATCCCTCAACTTTCTCACTCACAAACCACCTCTCTCAAACAAAACATAGAAAAGCAAAAAACATTCTTAAACAAAAAAAATTACACACACACACACTAATCCAAATTCCAAATTCAAAACTCATACAACATTAATAGAGCAAGTTTTCAATATTCACCCCTGCTACTTACTTGCTTACTCTCACACTCACATCACTACACTTTCAAAATAGAGCAACCATGGCAGCAACTTCAAACACATGGATCAATACCAAACTTCCATCATCATGCTCCTCTTTAAAAGGTGCATCATGTTCACCTCAAACACCATCCTCATTCACTATCAGGAGTAACAAGAGGAGGTCTAATTACAATAAAATCAAATGCTCACTCCAAACACTCCACTTCCCAAAACAGTTACAACCAACCACAACAACAACAAAACCAAAACCAACAAAAGAAAATAAAACCGCATCCACAACCACAACCACAACCGCAGCTCCGGTTAAAGACTTGAACCTTATACAAAAGGCGGCCGCGATGGCAATAGACTTCGCGGAATCCGCCTTAGCCTCCCACGAGCGCCAACACCCGCTCCCAAAGACCGCGGATCCCCGCGTTCAGATCGCCGGAAACTTCGCACCGGTGCCGGAGCATCCCTCGACTCACTCCCTCCCAATCGCCGGGAAACTCCCGGAATGCATTGACGGAGTCTATGTCCGCAACGGTGCCAATCCGATGTACGAGCCCCTCGCCGGACACCATCTCTTCGACGGCGACGGCATGGTTCACGCCGTGAAATTCCACAACGGCTCTGCCAGCTACTCCTGCCGGTTCACCGAAACAAACCGCCTCGTCCAAGAGAAATCCCTCGGAAAACCGGTGTTCCCGAAAGCCATCGGAGAACTCCACGGTCACTCCGGAATCGCTCGCCTCCTCTTGTTCTACGCCCGCGGCCTCTTCGGCATCGTCGACGGTAAAAACGGAATGGGCGTCGCAAACGCCGGTCTGGTCTACTTCAATAACCGCCTCTTGGCGATGTCCGAGGATGATTTGCCTTACCACGTGCGCGTCACGCCAAACGGGGATTTAAAAACCGTTGGCCGTTACGACTTTAACGGCCAACTGAAATCCACGATGATCGCACATCCCAAAGTGGATCCAGTCTCAGGCGAACTCTTTGCTCTAAGTTACGACGTCATTTCAAAGCCTTACCTAAAGTACTTCAAATTCAATAAGGACGGAACGAAGTCGAAGGACGTTGATATTCCGTTGAAGGTCCCAACGATGATGCACGATTTCGCGATAACCGAGAATTTCGTGGTGGTACCGGACCAGCAGGTGGTTTTCAAGCTTGGCGAGATGATGAGGGGTGGATCACCGGTTGTTTACGACAAAGAGAAGGTCTCTAGGTTTGGGATTCTTGACAAGAATGCCACCGACTCAGACGGTATCCGGTGGATTGAAGCGCCAGAGTGCTTCTGCTTCCATCTATGGAATGCGTGGGAGGAGAAAGAAACTGATGAGGTTGTTGTGATTGGATCGTGCATGACCCCTGCCGACTCCATTTTCAACGAGTGCGATGAGAATTTGAAGAGTGTGTTATCGGAGATAAGGTTGAACTTGAAGACAGGGAAATCAACAAGAAAGGCTATAATCCGTGAAGAAGAACAGGTGAACTTGGAGGCAGGGATGGTGAACAAGAACAAGCTTGGAAGGAAGACACAGTTCGCATACTTGGCACTCGCCGAGCCATGGCCTAAGGTGTCTGGTTTCGCCAAGGTTGATCTGTCCAGCGGCGAAGTAAAGAAGTACATGTATGGCGGTGAGAAATTCGGCGGTGAGCCGATGTTTCTTCCTCGATCGGCGTCGTCGGAGAGGGAAGACGACGGTTACATTCTTGCATTTGTTCATGACGAGAAGGAGTGGAGGTCTGAGCTTCAGGTTGTGAATGCAATGACTCTGGAGCTTGAGGCTACAATTGAGTTACCTTCAAGAGTGCCTTATGGTTTCCATGGCACATTCATTCAATCCAAGGATCTCCGGAAGCAGGCTTGATTATTTTCCGTTGAGACCTTCCTTTCTTTCTTTCTTTCTTTATTTGCTTTTAGATCCTTCTTTCGTGTGAGCGAGGGGAGATTTTTACCTGTGGGATTGTTTGCAGATATGTCCCCGGAATCTCCATCCTCTCTGTTATTTTCAAGCAGAAGTAGAGGCTCATGTTTCTCTCTGCATTCTTTTTCCTTTTTTTTTTTAATTATTCTTAAGTTTGGGGAGTTTTGAGTGAGAGGTTTTGGGGGACCATAGCTTGTAGCTTTTGGGTGTAGTATAGCAAAATGAAAGCTCAGCTGGGTCTCTGCTTATTCTTTCACTTAAATTTTAGATGTCATGAAAAAGTCTTGAGGGAAAACAACAAGTTGTGTGTATATCACAATATAGATTATTATGTGATATATGATATTGTGTAAATTTCTGTCCAGCACAGGTTTCTGTTGTAAATATATCAGAAATAACAGTAATTTCACTTCTTCTTTTAAATCCATGTTTGCTACCTGTTAGTGTCTAGAATATAATATCTTGATTTTTGACTTCCTTCTCGTCCTAGTGATGTGTAGGATTTTGAGAAACCGAACCCAGAACAGAAAAGGAAAATTAAAGAAGAAAAAATAAAAAATAAAAACAAATAAAAGTGAATGCAATGTTCACGACTTAGGTGCCTTTTTAGTTGATGTAGCCTATATTTCAGGAAAGGATACATTAAAAAAATCAGTCTCCAATTACAATAGTTTTGTGAATCTATTCATTATGTGGAGATACTCAAACTCAATAATGTCCCTTAGTATAAGGTTTTAACAATTTAATTTTTATGAAAGTGTAGAAAACAAACAATAATATATGGAGACACTAAAAAATTAACTCAAATGGTTTAAATTTATCTTATTTAATATTTATTAATTTTAGTGATAATTAATAATATTAAATAAGATAAAATTTAATTTATTTTTTATTGTCTCTTTGACATTATTGAAAAACAAATTATACATGTTTAATCATGTATGATTATATCAATAAATTTTTTTAATTTAACTAATTATTAATCAATAATGATAATTAAGCATTTAATTAGATAATAATTTAAAATTCTTTAAATTTATTGGTGTAAAACAGTTAAACTAAAAATTAAATGAAAATTAATTTTGCAATGTCTTCATCATCCGTTCCATTTAGTTTTTCAGGGTTTTTTTTATGATAAAATAATAAGTAACCAATCACATCCAAGCACCTGGTTAATAGCAACCAATACCACTACCACCCCCTCCCCATCCCCTAAAATTAGGTGAAAACTTTGTGAGCAAAATACACATGGCAATAATAATAAGTGTCAAAATCACATAAGAGAATATCAGCATGTAATTGATATTTAAGTCAACTTTTGCAAGTGATGATGCAAATTGGAAATTCCATGACAAGATTCTTAACTAGAAAATGAAGCTTTGATATTTGTTGTTGTTGCATGGTTATTTATTGGAGAAATGATTAAAAGAGCTTACAAATAAAAAGTCAAGGAAAAATCTTGGGGTTGGGGATTCTATTGGCAGATTCCGAACAAGTTGATAAGTTTAGACACACATACTACACATAGCTCTGAAATACGCGCAAAATGCTTAAAATTCTTTAAACTCAATAATTATGAAATAATTATATTAGATATATATCAAAATTAATCATTAAATAATTATTAGTATAAAATGTATATTACAATATAAAATATATATTAAAAATAAAATTAAATAATATATATATTTATATAATAACTAATTTTAATAATTAATTTTAATATACAAATAATATTTTTAATTACAAAAACATTTCTCCTCACGTGAAGAAAAATAATGTATATACATACAAAAAACGAATTTAAAAATATTATCATGAGAACTAATTACATATATAATATTAAAATATATATACAAATAAATTTTATAATATAAAATATATTATAAAAATATATTGATAAAAAATATATTTTAAAGTATAAAAAATATATGTATTTTTTATTAATAAAATGGTACATGTTAATTCTTCGTATAATAAAATTTATTATTAATAGAATTTGTGTGAAATCTTTTCTGTAATTTTTTTTTCTCAAATATAAATCAATAGATAATTAAAAATAAATTTATCTTTCATTTTATTTTTGAGTCAATTTTTCATAATATTCATAGCTAAAAAAAATTCTTTTAGTTATTGTAGTTGAAAAAGACAGTTAATACCAAACAAATCAAATGATCAATCAAAAAATACGTTAAAAATTTTTTTTAACTCTTGACATAACTTAAAAATTATGCACAAATTAATTAATTTAACATGATTAGAAACATCAAATTCATAATGTTGTGCTTGTATTTTAATGTAAAATTTCTCTTGATCACTAAAATTATTTATCGAATAAAGTCGTTCTACTAATTCACATATTTTATTGTGGCATTGAAGATCATAATATTAAAAATTATTAATATTTTGGTTAGATTTTTGTTTATACTAAACTAAATACTAAATATATTTTTTTAAAAAAATTAAATTATACTTAATAATTTACTACTATTAATTTTTTTTTGAAAAAACTGGAAGAAAGGCCTCCGCTCGCGCTCCCTGTATACATTTTCTCATTATGTTTTATGATGGAGTCTCTCATAACTATATTATAGTAACTATGATAATTATGTAATTTTGAAAATATTTAAAAAAATTACTAAAACTAGAATTATATTTTTTTATTAGTTGACAAACTTTTTATTTTTTATTTTTAATAATAAAAAATATGACTTTTAATTTAAAAAAAGAATTACGTGTTAACAAAATTACATTGCAACTATAACTACTACAATGATAATCATCATAACATGCATCGGATTTTATATATTAAGTCGATGTTTGACTCACAAGTTTACAATATTTAGATAAAATATAAAATTTTGATAAAATATAAAATTTTGATAAAATAAATCTCATATTCCTATTCTATTTTGGAAGGATCATGGATGTATGATGGATCGATAAAAGGAAAAAAGAAAAAAGAAAAAAGAAAAAGAGACGATGAATACAAATAAGGTACGCTTCTATGGTTGTGTCAATGTCAAAGTGCCAAGGTGCTTGGAGGTCCAACCAATGAAAATTACCCCATTAAGCAAGTTGTAACATGAAAGTTTCTCTAATTATATTATTTTGATCACTACTAAAATTATGGGCAATTCTGATAGTTAGCAATGTGATTCGGTATGTAAGGCATGTTCTTTGGTAATACTGTCTTTCAGTTGGTTATGCAATATTATTGATGTGTATAGTGCAGGTTGTCATGGTCTTCTATTATTTTTTTTGTTTCTATCTCGAGAAGAAGAAATGTGCAATTGTGCTTTGTGCAGTGATGTCAAACCCAACTTGAACTTTGAGTCAGACTCAGTCATGGTTTCACCATCATTCCACTCTAATAAGTGGACTTCACCTTAAATATTTTTGTATACATGAAACATTTTAAATATATCTTTTAAAATTTACTACTACCTAAACTTTCAATGTATAGCAGTTAAAAATTGTATTAAAAAAGTGAATGGTTATAATAATATTTTTTAGAACACCTATATATTAAGTATAATTTTTCAGTAAAACATATTATTGCTATATACAAAACATTGATGGTTGATTTTTTTCACTTAAACAATTCTAGGGAAATTATATAGATCTTAGACTTGATTTAGTAACATTTTTACTTTTCGAAAGCAAATTATTAAAGTTGACTTTCGAAAGATAGAATTTTAAAATTTGTAATATATATCTATGTTTGATAAATTAAACTAAAATAATTGACTTTCAATAAGTATAAGTAATAATAATTATATTTAGTAAAATAATTTTTAAAATTTTAAAAATATTATAATAAATATAAATATAAGAGTAAATTTAAATATTTATTAATACACGAAGTGATATTAAATTTTTTAATTTTGATAAATATAAATTTATTTTTAAATTTTTTTAAATGTTTTTAAAAGTATGTCTAATTTTTAAAAGTTAAAAATACAAACACATAATTTTTCTTATTCATCAAACATAAAACAAATTATTAGTATTTTTGAACAATATAAACACTTTAAAAAATTTTGCAAAGTCATATTCAAGTAAGAAAGAAAAAAAAAAGTTGTACCGAAAGGAATTACTTCAAGAAAGACATGTCTCTCTATGACTTCTTGCAAGTTGGTGAAATTCTTTTGTTTTTGGGTCCAAATGTTTGGATACTTGTTCTCCGTGGAAGGCAAATGAACCAACTATCACTGCCTTAGTGCTGAAAAGTTGCTCCCATTCTATATTTGGATTAGCACATGGCAACCACCAATTTGCCTATGTAGAAGGTGTAGTTTTCTATCTATGTCGGTTCTTCAACACAATAATTTGCTCTATTTAATTTATATATTAATATTTATCACAATTTCTTTCTCTTTATTTATAGACTAGTGATGCAAACAAGAGTAGCTTACCTCATTGCTATTATTGTATTCATGCATCACTATTAATTGGGTTACATTTTTGTTCATACTCATTTTGGTTGGTAAATTTGGACACATCTATTTTTAAATAATTATAGCTATATGTTAAAATATAAAATATCAATAGAATTGAGTTTAATAATATATATGTATATATATATATAATACAAGATGAAAGATTTTATATTGATTTTTAGTATATTCATAATATTTTTTATTTTAAAAGCATGCTCAAAATTTTAGGTTTATTTCAAGGTTTAACCCTTTCTAACCGTTAGGAAGGGTTAAACCTTGAAATAAACCTAAAATTTTGTTGTTTAAGAAAGTGAAAGTGAAAGAATTTTGGTAAGGATGAACTAAAACGATAGCTTGATACAGAGAAGCAAAGTAGAGAATTGAAAGAAATTCTCGTAGTTAATATTACTGAATGATAAGAATGAATTCTCAATTGCCTCTGCAACTTAACATGCTTATATAGCATTCTAACTAATTATGCTAAATAAAGGCAACCTAGCCAACTCTAAGAGAATCAGTTTTAAGGCTCTAATAAAATCAGTAGCAACCTAACCAATACTTCCTTTACACTTATTATTTCTTTATCTCTATTACAAAGCTATACTAATTTTTCTTAAGATTCAGTGAACTCCATCGTAATTTTTCTCTAATTGTCCAAATTACATTGACCTTCTTAAGCTTCCTACTTACTAATGAAAGGGAACCAAAACATTCAAAAAAATGTATTATGTATAGTCTAATCAGATAATTATATCAATATCTTTTTACGACTTGAACCCATAATTTTGATATCAATTAAAGATAATTCAATCGTTATTTTAAAACTCTCTTTCAACAGTACTAAATGCATAAAATAATGTTTAAATTTTACAAACTGACAATGTATACTTTTAAGTTTTAAAAATAGTTTTAAAATAGATAAAAACAAAATTATTTCCACTTCTCATATCAATAATATTAATATAAGATAAATTATATTATTAAGGACAAAAAACATATGTTTAAAATTATGAAAATAGACTCGATCTTTAAAATAGTAGAGTTAGAGATTTTTAAATATTCAATCAGGATCAAATCTGATATAATAAAATATTATATTTATGTATAAGATATATATTTCTTTAAAATATTATTTTATATTTTATTAATTTAAATCAATTAATTAATTGATAAAATCTAAATTGATTTGACTAGCTTACTAATGTTTTGACTGTTTTTTTCAGGTAATCCGATCGAAGAGATAGATTTGGTCCGGTTCTCAAAATCATAAGGTATAATACGTTATATATATAAAGAGAAAAGGGTGTGTGTATATTTTATTGAAAGTAAAATTTTGAAACATATCCGAAGTGTGGAGAGAGAAAAATCAAAGCACAAACGGTGTGTGTATTTTAGGAAGGAGCAACAGAATTGTTTCCATTCCGCGTTTCTTTTCGCACATATGCATGATTCATTTTGATATCCGCTTTGCATGTGATGGCTTTTGTTTAGTTGCCCAAAAATTATAGTTTCTGATGTTCTGCTTTTTTGAACCACATGTATGCATGTTTCTATTTGAAATAACTGTTTGTTGGAGGTATACTTTTTGTATTGAATATTTTCATATGAGAAGAAAGAGTAATAACTCTCATTTCAACTACCAAATGTTAGTAAATGTTTGTGCCAGCTTATGCACAAAATAGTTAGCTTATTACCATGTTAATATAATCTTATTTAATTACATAAAACTAATCTTTCATGCTCAAATATATAACTTGTAAATAATGACATAATATGACCGACATGTATATATAGCAGCCGTTAAACTATAATTATTCCTTTTTCAATATCAAGTGTATGTCATTGGCATTTACCAAGTCCTAATAGGATGCACTTAATTATCCAGCCTATTTGCTTCATTTCTTTTTAAATATTCATTACCTGTTGTAAGATGTATTTACTAATGTTAGTTATAAATGGGTTATGTTCAATAAATATTTCTCAATTAGAGTACTTGTGCATGGATGTAAAATGCGGCAAGGTCTTTTTCAATCCTCAACCATGGTCATGGCATTAATTACTTAGACCATCCCCCCCCCCCCCCCCCCCACATGTCTCTACATTTTCAGAATGAAAAAAAAAAATTGTTTACGAGATAATAAAAGTTAGTCTAAATTTATTTTATTTTGTATTTATTAATTATTGTCGTAATAAATAAGTAATATTAGATGTAATAAATATATAATTATAGATGTTACATATATAAAATTATAGATGTTTAATAAAATAAATTAATTTTAGATTTTTGTTTTTCTAGTATTATTTTTAAAAGCAGCTACGCCTAAATAATTTGACACAATTTTTTATTATTAACCTATATAAGCTAACTTTTTAGTGTAATTCTTTTATTAGCAAAATTAACTAAATTCAAAATCTTAAGAAAAATAAGTTTTAATACTTATTAAATTAATTAGTGAATATAATTAAATAATAATAATTATTACTATATTATTACTATATTACTACTACTACTGCTACAACTACTCCTACTACTACTATTATTATTATTATTATTATTATTATTATTATTATTATTATTATTATTAAACAAATAATGTTTATAAATTTATTTAAAAGAATCTTTTATAATTGGCCTACCTTATTTTCTGTGCTTTTTTGTATTATTTCAGGCCTTGTTTAACTATCAGAGAGTAAAATGTAAAATGTACTGGAAGTCTCCGATACGGGTTGAGAGATAGATCGGGAACTTGCGGGTCGAGGTGGATGCCGCATTATTTGACTGGAGCAATGGGGGTGGTACCTGTAAAGACACTTCGACGCTCAAGTCAGAATAGATCTAAGATGTATAAGGTATGTAGAGTGAATGACATACCTGAGGGGCCTGGACTCCCCTTTATATAGGTGATGGTAATTATCTTATCTTATCTTATCTGGTTAAGATAAGGGAGGTATTTGAATTCAAAAGTTGGTTAGGAGCTTTAGTGGGCCGGTTTCAGGCCTTCTGGAAGGGTGAGGTGGTTCGGACCCGAGTAACTAGGTACGGAGGTCGTTCCAGGTGTGGAATCTGTGGGCCCGATCCGTAACAGTTGTCCTGCAGTGGGAGAGCAGCGAACAAGGTCGGTCTCCGTCGTTGGAGGATATGGTTTCGGCCGTTGGTGGCCTTCTTTGGTACGCCGGAGGGTTCTTCTGGCAGGTCTTGCTTATCGCGGAGGGTCGGCGCGTCGGGTCTTGAGATGGGTTAGCTCGTAGGCTCTGTCAGCCTCGTAGTCCGTGTTTTAGTTAGTGTGATCTTTCCGTCTTCCTGCGCCCGTTTGGTTTTCCAATGTGCGCTGTCAGTTGCATTTTAAAGAGGGCATTTATTGCGGGGGAAGCGCTTGGGCTGCCTTCTCAATTTTGCCTTTCTGTGTTTGTTGGTTGTTGAGGACATTTTTGGTTTTTTCGTTCTTCAATTGTTTTGGTTTTTTGCTTTCTCTTCCCTCATTCGTTTCATTTTTCCAGTCTTCTCAGTTTTACATCCTCTTCACTTTTTCCTACTTTGTTCTTCTTCTGCACGTTTTGGCTCTGCATTTGCACTGTCTCTCTATCCTGCTTCCATCTTTTGTCAGCGGCTTTTATAAGGTTGGTACTCCTTCTCTATGTCTTTCATTTTTGTTTTCCTGTATTTGAGTTGCATTTGGTCGTACTTTTGGCACTGTTTCTTCGAAAATGAGGGTTATGGTATTTGGGGGAGGATGAGCACCACTATAGGCTTAGTTTTTTATAGGTGGTGGAGTTTTTTCATTTCTTCCATAGTTTTTTGCCGTATAGTTTTTGGTAGGCTGATAGTGGTGCTCCTCCTATTTTAGGCATGTCTCAATGGAGAAGGGAGGGTGTGGTCGCTCTGGTGATTCCGACTGGGGGTGTCCCCCGCCTCTATTATTGGGTGACCTCCGATGTTTGGGGGACGCCGTCTCGGATTACAGAGACAGATCTCCAGCGGCTTCGCGACCAGGGGGCTGTGTTTGGGGGCAGTGATACCGAGCGCCAGTATGAGCTCGTCGTCCCTGGGGTTGACGAGAGGGTGTGTTATTTGAATTTAGACTCGCCGACCGTTCCGGACTGGATGTGAATGTACAAGTCTATGTTTACGAGGCTTGGGGTGCGGTTGCCATTTTCTCCCTTTGTTCAGGCGCTACTGAGTCAGTGTTCCGTCGCTCCGTCTCAGTTGCATCCGAACAGTTGGGCGGCCGTTCGCACTTTCGAGCTCGTGTGCGAGTATTTGGAACTTCCCATTTCGGTTAACGTCTTCCTTTTCCTTTTCTTGTGCACTCTTCCTACTAAGGAAGGAAAGCACAAAAAGGGATACATGTCTTTTAGAGCTCAGCCACATCGTCGTATATTTGGTTTCTACAAGGATTCCTTTCACGAATTCAAGAGGGGATTTTTTAAGGTGCACCCCGTTCAGGGGCAGCATCCTTTTTGGCTAACACTAGAGGGGGAGAGCCGGTTCCCGACCTACTGGAATTTTGGTGCTGGGCCGCCATACTTGACAAAGGTTACTTATGAGGGCTTGTCCGCGGAAGATCGGGATATCGCTAGTGTCCTTTGGCATCTTTTTGGGAGCGTCCTTTGCATCCTTGTGATGTTATGGGGGATCCCGAGGCTTGCCGTACTTTTTTCGGTGTGTTTTTATCTTTTTTATTACTTTGTGGCCGCTCTACCAAGCATGGGACTTATGCTTTTTCCTTTTCTTTCTTTTTCAGTTGAGATGGTTGGTGGTCTGACAACTCTCGCTAGGCTGAAGGCTCTGCTGACCCAGGGGACTCCTTCTGATAGTTCTCCGTCCATTCTCACTTCCCGCCCTGCCGATGAAACGAGGGCTGTTTCTGAGGAACTTATCTTGACTGAGGGTGGTGTCCAAGGGTCGGGTCACGGTTTGGGAGCAGGGGAAGACGATGAGGTGGTTGTCGTCTCGCCGGAGGGTGCTTCACGGAAGCGGAGGCGGTCAGAGGAGGTTGACAGTGAGAATCTAGTGGAAGGGGATACTGTGGTCCCGTCGGTGATGGATCGTCGTTTCGATGCTCCGGCCTTCATAGACCAGCACCTTATGCCTGGCACGGAGGAGTTCTTTCGTGAGTGTGATGTGACTTTCCAGGCGAAGTCGCTTTATCGCTCTCTCCTCCGTTCCGCCATGATTGTGCGGAAGGCCGAACCCGTGATGGCCCAGGTGGGTCTTCTGGATAAGAAATTGCGTCAGTCTCAGGCCAAGGTGGCGAAGCTGAAAGAGCAGCTTGCAGTTTCCGAGTTGGCAAGGGAGAGGGCGGTAAAGGCGTCCGAGGAGTCTAGTACTGAGATCCTTCGTCTGTCCGAAGTTGAGACTTCGCTTTTGTCTCAACTTGGGGAAGAGTGGAGGAAGGCATCGGACGCCGAATCCCGGGCTGCAGTGCTTCTTTCCGAGGTGGCACCTTGAAGACCGACATGGCGGGTTTGACGGCCGAGGTTGAGGGGCTAAAGGGGGAGAAAGCGGTGTTGCTGGCTGATGTGCAGGGGGCGATATCGGCGACTGAAGAGACGATGAAGGCTCAGGCTCGGGTGCTAGCTCCGGATGCCAATGTATCTGTTATGGGGGCTTTTAAGACCGTTCAGGATGGTCGTATTTTTGATTTGTAGAGCTTTGTTTATGTATTGTGTTATTCCGACTTAAGTACTCAGTACTTTTTTCTTTTGATGTTTTGGTCGTGTGACCGCGGTTTGTGACTTTGGATATTTTGCGTTTTCATGTGGTTGGGCCGGTCGAGCCGTTTTATCTTTATTGAGCCATGTTATTGACTCTTAAATTTTCGAGATTTTTGTTTTGGGCCGGTCGGGCTTTTTATCTTGTAAGCCGTTTGCATTGGCTTTCGTTAGTCATGCCTGGTAGGCCATTTAGTCGTGTATTATGGATATCCGTTTTTGGGTCTCGAGGGTGATCGGTCCTCGATGTTGGCCGTTCGTTCTTTCCCGTTACAAAAATATAGGGAGAAGCAGGATAAGTGTATTAAAGAACTTTTATTAAATTGGGCCTCGTTAAAACCCTCCGACGTGGCAGGAAAGAGTACCCGAAAATAACACTTATGAAAAAATAAAGCACAAGGAGAGGTAAAGCAAAAGAATAAGTGAAAGAGGAACTTAAAGGTCGGGGATGAGCCTACACATAATATCGTCGTAAGTTGGCGGCATTCCAGGTCCTCGAGATCTCGGCGCCGTTGAGTCTTTCGAGCTTGTATGTTCCTTTCCCTATAGCCGCCTTGATCCTGTATGGGCCTTTCCAATTGGGGGTGAGTTTTCCTTCTCCGGGCGTGAAGGTCCGATGTCGTTCCATCGTAAGACGAGATCCCCAGGTGAGAAGTCTCTCCGTATCACGTCGTTATTGTATCTTATCTTGATTTTTTGCTTCAAGGCCAGCTCTCGCATATGGGCTATGGATCTTATCTCGTCCGTTAGGTCCCGTTCTTCTTGTTCATCGTTACCTCCAATGGTTCTTCTGGGACTGGGGTCCTCGACTTCGACGGAAATGATGGCTTCCATCCCGTATGTCAAGCGGAAAGCAGTTTCCCCCGTAGAGCTCTAGGGGGTGGTCCGATATGACCAGAGGACCGACCCGAGCTCGTCAGTCCAGAGTCCTTTAGCTTCGTCGAGTTGTTTTTTGAGCCCTTTGACTATTATCTTATTTGCGAACTTTACATGTCCATTTGTCTGGGGATGTTCTTATAGAGCTGAAACGTTGGGCTATGTGCAGCCTTTCCAGGAACTCTCTGAACTTTTTCTCTGAACCATGTTATAATGTGTTTCCACAGAAACTTTTGGCATTGGGTTGACGTGATGGATGCCAAGGGCTCAGCCTCGATCCATTTGGTATAGTAGTCTATGCCGACGATGAGATACCAGAGTTGTCCGGGCGCCGTGGGAAATGGGCCTACGAGGTCGACGCCCCATGTTCCGAATGGCCGATCCGCCGTTATGGCGTTGAGCTGGTGTGGGGCGGCTTGGTGGAAGTCGGCATGTATTTGGCATTTGTTGCAGGTTTTTACCAGCTGCATTGAGTCCTTGATAACCGTGGGCCAGAAGTATCCAGCTCGGATAACCTTTTAGGCTAGGTTTTGCCTCCGACATGATGGCCGCAGCAGCCTTCGTGGATTTCGCGGAGTACGTACTCCGTGTCCCCAGGCTCGACACATTTGAGTAGGGGCTGCGAGAATCCTCGTTTGTATAGTCGTTCTGTTACGACGGTGTAGTTGGCGGCTTGTCTTTTTATCTGATTTGCTTCCCTGTGGTCTTCGGGTAGTGCTCCGTTAAGGAGGTATTGCAGGATAGGAGAGGTCCATGATTCTTGGTTGGAGACTGGTAGGACGGTGTCGGTTGTGGTTGATATAGACGGCGTTCTGATGACTTCTTGAATTAGCGACCGGTTACTTTGTCCTGGTTTGGTGCTGGCCAGTTTCGATAGAAGGTTTGCCCTTGCATTTCGTTCCCTGGGGACGTGTTGTATGGTGACACGATCGAATTCATCTTTCAGCTTGTTTACTTTGGTGAGGTACTGTAGGAGCAGGGGGTCTCGTGTTTGGTAGTCTCCGTTGACTTGGGAGCTAACCACCTGTCAGTCGCTGCATACTTCTAAGATCTTTGCCCCGACCTCCTTGGCTAGAGTCAAGCCGGCCAGGAGAGCTTCGTACTCTACTTGGTTGTTGGTGACTGGGAACTCATACCGAACGGATTGTTCGATTATGATTCCATTTTGGCTTTTGAGTATCACACCGGCTCCTCCGGTGGTGGTGTTGGATGAGTCGTCTACGTGTAGCTTCCAAGTTTGAAAGGTGGGGCTTCCTGGAGTCATTTCGACGATGAAGTCTGTCATGGCTTGCACTTTAATTGCATTCCTAGGTTCGAACTTGATCTGGAATTGGGATAGTTCGATGGACCATGCTAGCATTCTCCCTGCTAGGTCGGGTTTTTGTAGGACTTGCCTGACCACTTGGTCGGTTCGGACCGTAATGGGGTGGGCTTGGAAATATTATCGGAGACGTCGGGAGGCTGTGAGAAGTGCGAAGGCTAGTTTCTCGAGGCGTGAGTAGCGTGATTCTGTGTCTTGTAGGACTTTGCTTATGAAGTAGATGGGTTGTTGGGTCTTGTTCTCGTCTTCTCGGATAAGTGCTGCTGCGAGTGCTTCTTCCGTTATTGATAGGTATAAGTAGAGTTTCTCTCCCGTTTGGGGTTTGGCGAGGACCGGAGGTTTCGCTAGGACTTTCTTGAAGTGCTGGAATGCCTCCTCGCATTCTGCTTCCCATAGAAAGGGGGTTCCTTTCTTCATGAGTTTGAAGAAAGGGATTGCCTTTTGGGCTGACGCGCCGAGAAAACGCGATTATGCGGTTAGTCGGCCAGTAAGTTGCTGAATGTCCTTGAGGTCTTTCGGACATGCCATTTCGAGGACGGCTCTACACTTCTCGGGGTTTGCCTCTACCCCGCGTTGTGTGATCATGAATCCAAGGAACTTTCCCGCCTCCATCCCGTAGGCGCATTTTGTCGGGTTGAGGCGCATTCGGTGCCTCCTCAAGGTGTTCATTACGAGCTCGAGGTTACTGATGAGTTGCTCACCGGATTCGGTCTTGGCAAGCATGTCATCAATGTAGACTTTGAGCTTGGTTCCGGATAGGCCTTGGAATATCTTGTTGACGAGTCTTTGGTAAGTGGATCCGGTGTTTTTCAAACCAAAAGGCATGACTGTGTAACAGTACGTGCCGTCGGGGGTGATAAAGGCCGTTTTCTCCTCGTCAGGTTGGTGCATGGGTATCTGGTTGTACCCGGAGTATGTGTCCATGAAGCTGAGATATTGGTGACCGGATGCGGCGTCTACTAATCCGTCAATATTTGGGAGCGGAAAGGCATCTTTGGGACAGGCTTTGTTTAAGTCCGTGTAGTCGACGCACATTCGCCACTTTCCATTGGCTTTTTTTACTAGCACGACGTTAGCTAGCCAGGTTGTGTAGGGTAGTTCTCTGATAAAGCCTGCTTCGAGGAGGGCTTTGACTTGCTTTTTGACCTCGGCTGCTCAGTCGGTGGACATTTTTCTTCTTCTTTGTGTCACGGGCTTGGCCTTGGAGTCTACGGTTAGTCAGTGGGACATTAGGTCGGGGTATATTCCTGACATGTCGGCTGGTGTGAATGCGAAAAGGTCTCTGCTCTGTCTTAGGAGGTGTGAGAGATCTTCCTTAAGATCGTATGGGAGGTTCCTGTTGATGAAGGTGTATTCCTCTTTGTTTTTCCTATCTGTAGTTTCTCCATGTCTCCTTCTGGCTCTGGTCTGGGTTGTCCGTCTTATCGGGCGTCCAGGTCGGCCAGGGATATGCCGGCCGCGTTGTGGGATCTTTTCTGTAGGGCTAAACTAGTGTTGTTGCATTCTACTGCGATTTCCTGATCTCCGTGAATTGTTCCGATGGAGCCGTCATCTGCTGTGAACTTCATGAGGAGGTATTTTGTGAAGATGACGGCAGAGAGGTCGTTGATCCTTTTTCTTCTGAGGATGACGTTGTAGGCAGTGGAATCTTTGAGGACCACGAACTCGGATAAGATTGTCTTCCTTTGGCTTCCCGTCCCTATGGTGAGGGGGAGGATGATGGAGCCGTCTGGTTTAAGGAAGTTGTCTCCGAGTCTGGTGATCCCGTTGCGGTGTGTCTGGAGATTGTCATTGCGGAGTCTGAGTTTATCGAAGGCTCCTCTGAAAAGGATGTTTGAGTCTGCTCCTGTGTCCACCAGTATCCTCCTGACTAGCCTTGGACCTTTTTTTTTTCAATGCTGTTTCTTTTGTTTCAAGGATTAAATTTTTGTTTATTTCAGAGAAGTCATAATAATTCTCTAAATCCCTGTTCCTTGTACATCAACATTCTTTGATTCAAATTTAAATATGCACTGTTCATGTCATGCATTCAGAGTTACAGAAAATACCACCACATTTAAGTGAATAAGACTACTCTTCAATATAAACTCAATTTCTCATGCAATATATCACTTCTTTTTCTTTTTCTTTTTGGATTCAAGTTTAGTGAGCAGTACATGAGACATATAACAGAATGAAACTAATTCTAAGAACTGAAAGTACTAATGATCATGCAAACAAAACAACAGAAAACAGAAAACAACAAAATAAGAATGGAAGAGAAATAGAATGAAAGGAACTCAACCACCTTAGTTATGTTAGTGGCCATCTCATTCCTCCATGAAGAGCATTCATCTCCCTTTAGTGCTTTAAAAAAAACATCAGCGAAGCGACAACACCAAACTTAAATGCTTGTCCTCAAGCAAAGAATAACCGAAAATAAAAAAAATAGTAAGATGAAAGAATAATAAAAGGATAAAAGAACGAGAGAGAATTAGGATTGGGGGTGGATAATTTGAATTCAGGCGCTAAGGGGTTTAATTTGGACGTCGTATGTGACGTGTACGCGTAAGGCACGCGTACGCGTGGATTGCGTTAAGTTTAGATGATGCGTACGCGTCAGGGATGCGTACGCGTGGACTTGGTTTTGTGCGAATCGCGCGAAGGTGGCCGCGCGCACGCACAACTCTCTGCTCGCATGGTATGGGAATCAAAATTTTCATATGACGCGTGCGCGTCATGCACGCGCACGCGTGGATGGCCAATTGGGGAAAGGACGCGCACACGTCAGGGACGCGTACGCGTGATGGGACTTGTGCTCCCAGCACCACTCCTGCTCAACTCTCTGTCCAATTTAATTTTTCACATGCACACACATGACGCGTACGCGTCAGCGACGCTTGCGCGTTGTGTGCTCTTTTTTTTTTTTTTGTTGCCTGAAGTGTTCGGTTCCTGTTATAAAATAGCTGCATCATCAGAAAAATAGTAAAAACTCAATAAAAATCAAACAAGTAAGAAAACTACTACTATGAAAAATAACTAAGGATACGAAATTATCGGGTTGCCTCCCGACAAGCGCTTCTTTACCGTCACTAGCTTGACGGTCATCTCCTCTAAGGAGGAGGATCATAGGGGCTCAGCTCTTCACCCCTTACTTTGAACTTCTTTTCTGTGTCTCCATAAATTAGCTCAATGTGCTCCAGAGAGAGAATTCTGTTTACTGTATAAATCCATACTGGATTCCTAGTCAACACCACCTTCATTCCTGGGGAGAAACCTTCAGTAGGGATCTTTTTGTTTCTCCATCCCCTGGGTATTTTCTTCTTTTTGGGAACCTCCTCCTTGGTGGATGATGCATTTTCGACACTAAACATAGGTTTGATATCAGGAGGAATTTTATTGATTGTCACCAAAGGAGGTTTGAGCTGCAGATTCTGCTGTCCGTCATCAGGGGGTTCTTGAAGGTTTGGATCAATAAGCTCAGTCTGCATGCACCTCTCTTATTTACCTGCTGAATGTATATCTTTGAAGACATGAAAGACCGGTTGATCATTATGCACTCTGAGCACTAATTCACCCACTTCTACATCAATTAGAGCTCTTCTAGTGGCTAGGAAAGGTCTTCCTAGAATTTAGAGGCATTCTCATCCTCGCCTGTGTCAAGAATCACAAAATCTGCTGGGAGGAAGAACTTACCTACTTTGACCAAGATATTTTCCACTAATCCGTATGCAGGCTTCATAGAATTGTCTGCCATCTATAATGCTACCCCTGTGGGTTGTGCCTCTTGGATTTGCAGCTTCTTCATCACAGACAAGGGCATTAAATTGATGCTTGCTCCCAGATCACATAATGCTTTCTCAAAGGTTGTGCGCCCAATGGTGCATGGAATTTGGAAGCTCCCTGGATCCGGCATCTTCCTTGGCAAGTTATTCTGAATGATGGCACTGCATTCTTTGGTCAGGACCACTGTCTCATCTCCCTTTAAAGGCTTCTTCTTTGACAACAACTCCTTCATAAACTTGACATAGAGAGGCATTTGCTCCAAAACCTCAGCAAAAGGAATATTGATTTGCAACTTTCTGAAGACTTCCAAGAACTTTGAAAACTGCTTGTCCTTGGTCTCCTTTTGAAGTCTCTGAGGATATGGCATTTTAGGCTTGTACTCAGGAGCTTTTGGCAATGTAAGATAAGTGTCAAAAGAGTCTGGGAATGGGTTGTTCGCACGCTTTGGAGGGACGTGCTCTACTTTTGAGGCCATTATTTGATTTTAACCCACTTGTCCCAAAAATAGCCTACCTTTTACATCACCTTTGTTAGCCCCCTTGAGTCTTTAAAATCCCTTTTTCTTATTCTATAAACCACATTACTAGCCTTAAGCAGAAAAACAAATAAAAATCCCAAGTTGAATCCTTGGTTAGCTTAAGATAGAAAATCTTGTATAGTTTAAAATGTGGGAAACCTATTGGGAACATGGATGACAAAAACAAAAGGTAGAAGAGTTGAAAAGAACAAAAATAAATCAAAATGACAATTATTGGGAAGGATGCTCATGAGAAATCAAATTGAAAGAATTACCATGTGCATTCAAAAAAAAAGAGTTATTTATTTCTCAAGCATATGAATAAGGGGATACAAAAGAATTCCCCAAATGCAAAAATAAAAGCAATGCACATGGGATAAAAATAAAAATTGAAACATGAGTATGTAACATCAAAAGTGGAAAAAGATGGGAAAATAGGTAAAGTAGCTTTGTTTTACTAAGTATGTATGTTAGGTGAGATCTTAGTCTAATTGAGGATTCACTTATTAGCTCACTTAGCCTTATACATATATCCTTACGTTTACCTTGGCTCCATTACAACCTTAATTAAAGACCTCATGATTTTTGGTATGACTATATTCTATAATTGTTGATTGGTTAGATGAAGAACAAAGTTATAGAAAGTAAGAATAAAAAGAAGAATAGAGTGATTAACCCAATAAACACTGAGTGACTAGAGAGTAAACACAAAATCCAGTGAGGGTTCAATAACTCATCAACATATATCTATGCTTAATTTACTAATTGTTTTGCAAGTTTGTAAAATATTTTTCTTTCCCATCTTATTTGCAAAAGTGCTTTATTATTTAAGGGTTGGCTATGTATATATATGATTTCTTGAGAATGTGAATTAATTTAACTACATGTAAGCTTTATATATGAGTGAATAAATTAGAATTGCATGACTCATTTAGGTAGTTGCATTTAGAATAGGTTGCATTGCATAACATTCCACCACTTTAATCTCACCTTACTCTTTACCTTGGATTTAGCATGAGGACATGCTATTGTTTAAGTGTGGGGAGGTTGATAAACCCATATTTTATGATATATTTTGTGCTTAATTTGAGTGATTTATTTAATCCTTCACCCACTTATTCATATTAATTGCATGATTTTACTTCTCCTTCCTTATTATGCGATGTATGTGAAAAACATGTTTCCTATGCTTTAAAATTAATTATTTTAATTACCTTTATTTCCATTCGATGCCGTGATTAGTGTGTTGAGTAGTTTCAGATCTTCTAAGGCAGGAATGACTCAAAGGATGGAAAGGAAACATACAAAAATGGAAGGAAAGCACAAAACGGAGTCCTTGAAGAAACTGGCATCCACGCGATCGCATGGACGACGCGATCGCATGCCAAGCGCGAAGAAGCAGTGACGCGGCCGCATGACTGACGCGACCGCGTGATAAGAAAAGCTCCGAATGACGCGACCGCATGACCCGCGCAGACGCGTGACAGAGGCCACGCACCAGAAATTGCAGAAAACGCTCATAGCGAATTCTGAAGCCCTTTTTGGCCCAAATCCAAGTCCAGAAGGCATAGACCAGAGGTTATGAAGTGGGAGAATGCATCCATTCAAGGGAGTTTGCAAATTTAGTTACTTCTCATGTTTTAGATCTAGTTTTGAGAGAGGTTCTCTCCTCTATCTCTCTGAGGATTTAGGACTTCTCTTAGTTTTAGGAGTAACTCTCAATCCCAGGTTCTTTATTTTTATTTATTCTTCCAATTTAGTTTATGAACTCTTCATGTTAGATTATAATTTCCCTTATTAATGTTAATTGAGGTATTTCAATTCATGATTACTTTCTTTAATTTATGTTATTGTTGCTTTACATCTGAAGGCATTTTTATTCCAGCAGATTTACTTTTTTCTCTTTTGATCTTGGTTAAGAAAGCAGTAACTCAGGAGTTATCTTATCTCAACATAATTGATAACTGTTATCTTTTCTAATTGAACTGAGTTTCAATAATCCCAACCTTTTCTTAGGAAATAATTAGGATTCGAAGACCAAACTAATTAGTCCCTTGACTTTCCTTTACTTTAGTAAAGGTTGACTAAGTGGAATTAAGATTCAACTTTCATTGTTATTGATAAGAATAACTAAGTCTGGACTTCCAATTTCTCATACCTTGCCAAAAGTTTGCTTTGCAGTTATTTATTTATTTTAATTGCCATTTAATTTACCCGCCATTAAGTTACTTGTTCCTCATTCTTGAAACCCCAATTTACAATCTCCATAACCAATAATAAGAACATACTTCCCTGCAGTTCCTTGAGAAGATGACCTAAGGTTTAAATACTCGGTTATCAATTTAAAAGGGGTTTGTTACTTGTGACAACCAAAACTTTTGTATGAAAGGACTTTTGAAGGTTTAGAAACTATACTTGCAACGAGGATTTATCTGCAAATTTCTAGACCACGCAAAAGTTTCTCTCATCAGTCCCTCCACCCAAAATTTGGGTGATTTCTCCACCCCTGGTTGTAGGTCTGAGAATAGGGATCATTGTTGGATTTCTAGGACCACTCCCTACGTAATCTGACCTATTCAGAAAAATATTGAGCATAATCATAATTCTCATTTTGTACAAAATTATCTGTCATGTCATAAGAGACCCCTTGAGGTGGATTTTGGGTGTTGATAGCTGAGACTTGCATGCCACCCATCTGCTGAGTAAGTAAATTTATTTGCTGAGACATAAGCTTGTTCTGAGCAAGAATAGCATTAACAACTTCCATTTCCAACACACCTCTCTTCTGAGAAGTCTCTGAGTTCACAGAATTCCTGTTAGATGAGTATAAATATTGGTTGCTAGCAACCAATTCAATCAGCTCAATAGTCTCCTTCGGTGTCTTCTTCTTGTGCAATGAACCCCCTGCAGAATTATCTAAGCACATCTTGGATATTTCACCCAAGCCTTCATAAAATATGTCTAGTTGGATCCATTTAGAGAACATGTTTGGAGGGCATTGCCTAGTCAGTAGCTTGTACCTCTCCCAAGCTTCATAAAGAGTTTCACCATTCTTTTGCCTGAAGGTCTGAACCTCTACCCTAAGCTTAGTCAGCTTCTTTGGTGGGAAAATTTTTGTAAGAAACTCAGTAACAACCTTGTCCCAAGTATCCAAACTCTCCTTGGGTCGGGAATCTAGCCATAGCTTTGCTCCATCCCTCGGAGCAAACGGGAAGAGCATGAGTTTGTACACCTCTGGGTTCACTCCATTTGTCTTCACAGTATCACAAATCTACAGAAAATTAGAAATAAATTGATTTGGGTCTTCGTGGGGAAGACCATGATATTGGCAGTTTTGTTGCACCAGGGTGACCAATTGTGGCTTCAACTCAAAGTTGTTCGTAGTTATAGGAGGCACCACAATGCTTTTTCCATAAAGATCTGCAGTAGGAGCAGAGTAAGAGCCAAGCACTCTCCTTTGTTCTTCATTCCCATTCAGATTTACCACATTAGCATTAACAGCATTATTGTGATCCATAGTGGATTCTGCAGCCTTGCAAAGTCTTGCTTGTTGTAAACGTCGCCTACAAGTCCTTTCAGGTTCTGGATCAAAGTCTAACAGAGGTTCCTTGTTTTTGTTCCTGCGTATAAATAGACAGAAAACAAGAAAAGATGGGATTCTCTACGTCAGAGTGCAAAGAAGTCCCAGTGAGGTATCATGTGCAAAATAATAAAATAGATATACTAAATAAATAAAACAAAAAATTTCGAAAATTAACAGGGAGAATAAACAGGAAAAAATTGAAATAAAAATAACTAGGAGACACCAAACTTAATTTCAGAAATTAAGGAAAATATTAATGCTATTTATTTTTTTTCGAAAATAATAAGCAAAATTTAAATAAAATTAAAATTAAAACACCTAATCTAAGCAATCAAACAACTAAGAGTTGTTAATCACTATCAATCCCCGGCAACGGCGCCAAAAACTTGGTGTGGTAATTTATAACCCACAAACTAACCGGCAAGTGCACCGGGTCGTACCAAGTAATACCTCAGGTGAGTGAGGGTCGATCCCATGGGATTGAAGGACTAAGCAATAATGGTTACTTGATTTACTCAGTTAGGCAAACAGAAAGTAATGTTTGAGATTTTAAAAGACATTAAACAATATAAAGAATATTAAAAGAGCAAGTAAAGAAGTTGGAAATAAAGTATGGAGAAAGCAGTTAAGGTTTCAGAGTTATCTATTTTTCCGGATTAACTTTTCTTACTAACTATTTTAATCATGTAGGATTTAATTTATGGCAAACTATATGTGACTAGACCCTAATTCCTTAGACCTTTCTAGTCTCCTTTAGTTTTCATCAACTGCCAATTCCTTGGTCAATTAATTCAAATTAGAGTGTGATGATCAAATTCCAGTTTATATGCCATAAAAACTCTAATTACCAAAAAATAAAAGGATTATATGTCACGTATCCCGTTAAATCCAGATAATTAAAATTTAGGAGAATATGTTTTCAAGCTGTTGTTCAAGTAAAGAGCTTTTCCAAGTTATACAAGAACTCAAATAGAAAGAGGGTCATACTTCCGTTCCACCCAAATTCATAAGATAAAGAGCGAAAATAATTCTTAAATTATAAATCCATACATGAATTAAAATAGAAAAAGCAATAAAATCAATCCATACAAATAGACAGAGCTCCTAACCTTAACAATGGAGGTTTAGTTGCTCATGGTAAAGAGTGAAAACTAGGATTGTGAATTGTGAATTGGAATAATGTTGTGTTGGAATCCCCCTGTTAGAATCCCTTTTTATATCTAATCCTAATTAATTTAAAATCTATCTTCTAAAACTAAAATAATATCTTTTTCTATTTTATAATAAAAATTAAAGTTTAAATCAGAATTAATTAAAGCAATCAGCATGTCTTCAATTGATGGATGGAGACCACTTGCTTTATAGGGTCCACGCCTAATTTGGAGTAGGCATAACCATTCTTGTGTAAATCTCCCTTGAGTCTCTGCTATCCCCTGGCTCTAGTCTGTGTTTCTGGGCCGAAAATTGGGTCGAAACTCGGCCTGAAATCGCCCCCAGCATTTTCTGTGTTTTCTGCATATCGCGCATGTCACGCGTATGCGTCGATAGCCTTTTTCCCGTGTCACGTGTACGCGTCAGGAACGCGCACGTGTCGCTGAGCCAATTCGCTTTTCACGCGTACGCGTCAGGCACGCGCACGCGTCGCTCCTCGCTGGTCAGCTCCTTGGTTTCTTCTCTTTCTCTGCAGAAACTCCATCAAATCCAACCAAATGCTACCTAAAATAAATAGAATTGCACAAGACTCAAAGTAGCATCCATAGTGGCTAAAAGATAATTAATTCTTGATAAAACTTAACAAATTACATGCAAATTCACTAGGAAAAGATAGGAAAGATGCTCCCGCATCATGTAGTTAGAGAATTTTCCAATTCTGGGAGGTCGGTATATGCCTGCTGGTTTGGGATGTTCCTTCTGGGTTTCTCTTGGTGGGGGTTGGTGGCGAGGTGTCATATTTCCATGGTGCGTGTTGCCGTGCTGCCGTTTGTTGGCGGCTATGACCTGACTTACTTCCTCGTCGTTTATGTACTCCTTTGTGACGCTCTGGATCTCGTGCATGGTCCATACCGGTTTGGTAGTGAGGTATTTCCAGAAATCTTCATTCATGAGTCCGTTAGTTAGGTAGAGTCTTGCGACCGAGTCCGTGAGTCCATCGATCGTTAGACACTCGTCGTTGAATCGGTCAAGGTATTTTCTCATGGACTCGTCCTGTCTCTGGGTAACTCCCAACAAGCTGATAGGATGTTTGGCTTTGGTGATTCTAGTGGTAAATTGGGCCATGAATTTCCGTGAGATGTCGTGGAAGCCCATTATAGACCCATTGGGAAGGGCGTTGAACCATTTAATCGCGGGTCCGGCCAGGGTTACCGGGAAGGCCCTGCATCGGACCGCGTCAGGGGCTCCTTCCAGGTTCATTCTTGCTTCGAAAGCCATGAGGTGTTCCTGGAGATCTTTGGTTCCATCGTACTTCATGTCTGTAGGTTTGTTGAAACCTTTGGGGAGTTTTGCTTTCAGGATTCTTTCAGTGAAGGGGTAGCTCCCATGATTACATGGTCGCTTCTCGTGTGTTTGGCTTCTCGATGCCGTCGGTTGTCGTCGGTGTCGTGTCGAGGACTCGGGACACGAGAGGCGCTACGGTTGTGCCTTTTGCCATGCCGCCGTTCGGGCGACCTGGCGTGTCTTCTGCCGTTCGTGTCATGAGAGGCGTTGCGATCGTATCTCCTGTTGTGTCACCGTTCGAGCGACCTGCTGTGTCTAGCCTCATTGCGGGACTTTGATCGGGACGTCGCGTGGCTTGCGTCCTCGACGTGGTGTTTTTCCTTAGCTGGGACTCGTCCCTCGAGTTCTTGTACTCGGAGATAGAGGTCTTGGATTATCTGAGCTGCTTTTTCTCCCAGGTTTTTGGCAATCGGTATCTCGGGACCGTTCTCCTTGTTTTGCGTCGAGGTCTGGGGAATATTGCTTGCTATCCTTCCGTGGGTTGTAGTCTCTTGGTGTTCGGGAGTCGGGTTCCTTGTTCGGGAGTTGTCGTGGTGGCTCGGGGATTGCTCTTTGAATCCGTCCACCATTCCGTCTCAACGTTGCGAGTTCCCCACAGACGGCGCCAATGTACTGGAAGTCTCCGGTACGGGTTGAGAGATGGATTGGGAACTTGCGGGTTGAGGCGGATACCGGATTATTTGACTGGAGCAATGAGGGGTGATACCTGCAAAGACACTCCGACGCTCAAGTCAGAATGGATCTAAGAGGTATAAGGTGTGTAGAGTGAATGACATACCTGAGGGGGCCTGGGGTCCCCTTTATATAGGTGATAATAATTATCTTATCTTATCTTATCTGGTTAAGATAAGGGAGGTATTTGAATTCGAAAGTTAGTTAGGAGCTTTAGTAGGCCGGTTTCGGGCCTTCTGGAAGGATGAGATGGTTCGGACCCGGATAACCAGGTACGGAAGTCGTTTCAGGTGTGAAATCTGTGGGCTCCATCCATAACATAGAGATATAAATTTGTTTGATAATAAAAATATAAAAATAAGTGAAATATTTTTGTTTAATTTTAGATAATATTCAATTTTCTGTCGATCTAAAATCTAAATAGACAAAAGTAGGCATAGAAATACATTTTTTTTATCTTCTCTATATTTCTTGTTTATATATATTTGTCCTAAGACACTTAAAAAGCCTAACATCACTTTATGGTTTTTCTTTAACAGTATAATTATTAGTACTAGCATATGTGTTGATGCATGTTAGTTCAAACAGAGTAATCTTGATTCTCTGATACTCGAATATGAACATGCATGAGATGTTCCGATAATAGTCTTATTTTTTTTCTCTTTTAAAAATTATTATTAGTGTGTTTATCATGAGAATTGGCAAAGGCAACTGAATTACTAGTATATTCGTATAAATGAATGATAAACAGATTTCATATGGATAGGGTGATGAGGGCATCCTAAAATTATTACAAATTCTTAAAATGAACAATATCGATCAAAATAGTGACTAAATATTGGAAATTTAGTTTACAATTTCAAATTGACAAGTAACCGCGTTTCTTATGCTTTTAAACCCACCAAAACAATTCTAAACTGAAGAGTTACATATTTACTTAGCTTATTTATTTATTTCGGTCCAATGCAATAACAGGTTGACAAGTATATATGGAAGTTTCAAACTTCCGGTTGGGCAAGTAACCACATACATATTGTAAAAACGATGTTAGTGGGAATTCAGAATTACATAACTTCAAATTGACAAATTAAATAAGAAATAAAATGCTTTAAATATTTTACCCAAAATATTAACAAAAATGAATCTATGAGACACGGAAAAATATGTTTTTGATTCGGTCCATACTTAATTAATATATAATTTACATTTTACAGTTGAAGTTCTAACTTTTAACATAATATCTTTTAGCAAATAATGTAAGGGTTAACATGAATGCACGCTATTGTTTTTCTTTAGTGCGTGCGTGAAAGCTTTGACCACTAGAAGCAGTAAAGTCAAACACAAAAAGTCCTGTGTTTTAATGCTACTAAATCGTCATGTCATTTAAACTTTAAATACTCAACGTAACTGAGGCTTAAACAAACCATAATATCTAATAGACTAATAATGGATTTTTTTCCCTATTACAAAATAAAAAAATTATTTCTAAAATAAAAAATTAAACTAACTTTATTTTCCAATCATTTTTTTGGAGTTTATCTGAAATTCATCCAACTCTAGACAAATTTAACAATTTATATAAAGTTCGTCGAACTCCCCAATAAACTTAACAAATGAGTTGAAGATCGTTGAATCTTTCGACGAACTCCATCATGCTTATCCACCTATATATGATGGTCCTACTAAATTAACTCTTCACTTCTCTTTTCTCTTGTCTTCTCGTAAAATTCTCATTTTTTTTATCTCTACGTACTAATTACTTTTTTTTTTCTCATTTCATCACACATGGAATAATTTTTTTCTCTTCTTTTTAAGTTAATTTGTTATTATGTTTTTTTTATAGTTTCATTATACTTAATTATTTAGAATAGATATGGTATAAAAATAGTTGTTAAATATTATTGAAATAATTATTTAGATAGATATTGATAGAATAGATAATGATTATAGTTAGTTTACATAATGTTATATTTAATTTATTTTATATTATATTAGATAATATTAAATGCTGGTGTATTTAAAGAGTACTAGATTAATATTTCATTCAAATTAGTTAAATAGAATTAATATCTTACAATTATTTTATTTAATGTTTTCAGTTTATGTTTGATGTGTCATAATAGCTTATCCTATTTTGTATTGAAATTTATGTTAGGTTAATTTGTTAAATTAATTTATTTTAATTATTGTTATGATTAATAAATTTATTTTAGTTCATTTTAAATTATCTTATTATATTTATTTTATTTTAATGTAGTTTAATGGGACAAAATTTGTTAGGCTAGAGAACACCTTATATAAATTATATTGGGTTAACTATATTACTGGCAGATTTGGAAACTAGTATAACATCTAACTTGTGTCGTTAATATATTTAAAATTTTTATTATTAATTGGAGCCTCAATTTTATATAAGTATGTTTTTTTTTTCGGGTTTTCGGATCTTATGGACGAGAAGAAATTTTTTGGCGTCGCGCAGTGAGAAAATATTCATGGTATTCACATGTATGCTTTGAGTTGAACTCAATAGCTTTTATTAGTGTCTGTGCGAATTAAACATCCACTTGATGTTGTGCTTGAGCCTCTGTGTGCTTCCTCACAGAAAACTCACCCAATCAAAAGTAAGTCGACTTGACAAGAGCGGTTATTGACAAATTGCGAGTAGCCTTTATGACAGCGTTGATGCACTCAAACATATTTGTTTTCATGTGTCCAAACTTGTGACCTTGTCAATATACTATTAACATGAGATTTATTTTATCCAGTTTGTAATTGCTACATTCACTACAAGAAAACTGAGAATTGTCGGATTTACCGTCGGATTTAGCGATGGGTCTGATGAAAAATTCTTTATGTAGAACAATTACCTGCGGATAGTGGCTACCGATGGTAAAACTGCTGGTAACCTTTGGCGGCAAACCATGACAAAATGGGTGCCAACTGTAGCGTCGAATTTACCGTCGGAAGAATCTGACAGTAGATACGTTTAATAGAAACGCTGTGTTTTGGTAATCCAAACTGCGTTACCGTCGAAAATATCTGCCGGTAACCATGCCCTAAATTGGAACCGCAAACCCCTCCCCCTTCATTTTGAATTCTTTCTCTCTCTCTCTCTCTCTCTCTCTCTCTCTCTCTCTCTCTCTCTCTCTCTCTCTCTCTCTCTCTCTCTCTTTCTCTCTCTCCTCTTAATCACTCTCCAGCCACTGTCGTCGCCGCCACCGCTACCCACTCTTTTTCCCACCCTCTTCACCGAATCATAGAACCCCTGAGCCGCCACTACCACCTACCCTTCTGCCACTACCGCGACACCCTCACTGCAGCCAGCTTCTTCATCATCTCCTTCAATTCCTCTAATTACATCCCTTGTCTCTCCATTACCTCCACGACAGTAGAACCAAAACAGGGCACCCCTATTCGAGCTACTCCAGCCCCTATTTCCCTATCATTACAGGTTTTTGTCTTTCTTTTTTTTTTTCAAATTTATGTTAAGTTAGATTAGTTTTATTTAGTTAGTTTGATTTTGATAATTAGCTTAGTTAGATTAGTTACTGTTAGTTGATTATATGGTGGTTACATTAGGATAATTTGCTTTAGATTATTAGGTTTTGATTGTTGTTGTTAAAAGTGTTTGCATTGTCTTGATGTATGATGGATTAATTGCTGCTGATTTGATGTAAATTGTGGAGCTTTAGTTAGATTAGTTGCTGTTAGTTGATTATAGGGTGGTTAGGTTAGGGTAATTTGCTTTAGATTATTAGGTTTGATTGTTGCTGTTAAAAGTGTTTGGATTGACTTGATGTATGATGGATTAATTGATGCTGATTTGATGTGAATTGCGGAGCTTAGTTAGATTAGTTGTTGTTAGTTGATTATAGGGTGGTTACGTTATGATAATTTGCTTTATACTATTAGGTTCTTATTGTTGCTATTAAAAGTATTTGGATGGACTTGATGTATTATGGATTAATTGCTGCTAATTTTATGTGAATTGCGGAGCTTAGTTAGATTAGTTGCTGCCAGTTGATTATAGGGTGGTTAGGTTAAGATAATTTGCTTTAGATTATTAGGTTCTGACTATTAAAACTGTTTGGATTGACTTGATGTATGATGGATTAATTGTTGCTAATTTGATGTGAATCGTTGCTGATGTTCATGTTATTAATTGTTTGATTGTGTGGTGATTTACTATGTTACTACTGTTTGCTGAATTTCTTTAACTAGGAATTGCAATTTGTTGCCTTGCTCATGCTGAATTTCTAAGACATGTTGGTTTTGTGCAGTTGATTAATATATTGGTGTTTATTATGTTATTAATATGTTGTTAATATATTCGTTGTACAGACATGACGACAGATAGCAGAAGTTGATCGAGTGGGACATATGGTCGTGGTAGAATATGGGCTACCACCGAATCCCCCAAGACTACCCAATCATCGCCCTATACCACGACTACCTCGTCAATCCCTATAACGTCATAGGAGGGTCCGTCAGACCAGAAATTTATCATGGTCTTAAACCAGAATTGGGTGCCTCCTTCTGCTACGCCCCCTTGCAGATGCAGCGACCCCGTCGACAGAGCCTGCGGTGGGTGATACCTCCAGTGCTCCTGAGCAGGATGCCCATAAGAGCTTCTTAGCTCATTTATGGGCGTTGGATGCCTAGCTTTCTCCTTATCTGGCGTTCAACGCCAGTAAGGGACTCTCCCCAAGGTGTTCTATTTTTAGTTCTGAATGTTTCTGTCACTGTTCTAAGCGCTGCACTTGATCACAAATGTCAAAAAGCAAAGGAAAAAGAAAACTATAGAGAATGAACTAAAACAAAATCAAATGACAATATACAAAAGAAAGGAAACAAGAGTATTCTAATGATGGTTGGGTTGCCTCCCAACAAGCGCTTCTTTACTGTCATTAGCTTGATGGACAGCTCCTTTACGGAGGTAAATAGGGGCTCAGATCTTCACCCCTCACAGTGAACTTTCTTCCTGTGTTTTCATGAATGAGCTCCACATGCTCTAGAGGCAGGATCCTGTTCACTGTATGTTGAAGGATTGGACTCTTAGTGAAGACAACTTTCATGCCAGATGAGAGGCCTTCAACAGGGATCTTCTTATCCCTCTAGCCTTTTTAGGGACCTTCTTTTGAGTACCTTCCTTCTTAGTGCTTAATGCTGGTTGTCCAACACCAAACTTAGAGTTGGTCTCTGGAGGCTCTGTAAAGCTCTGTATTGAGAGGGAAGGTTGAAACATTATGTGTTGCACAATGGTACCACCTCTGTCAGAGGGAGATTGAGGGTTAGGTATCTTGAACAAAATATAATCCTCATGTAATTTCAAGACTAGTTCTCCTCTTTCCACATCAATAATGGCCTTAGCAGTGGCTAGGAAAGGCCTTCCAAGGATGATGGATTCATCTCTATCCTCCCCATTGTCTAGGATTACAAAATCAGCAAGGATGTAAAGGTCTTCAACATTCACTGGGACACTTTCCACCATGCCATATGCCTTTTTTAGGGACTTGTCTGCCATCTCTAATGAGATCTTGGCACGCTGCACTTCTAGAATTCCTAGCCTCTTCATTATAGATAAAGGCATCAGATTGATTCTTGAACTAAGGTCACATAGTGCCTTCTCAAAGGTAATGGTCCCTATAGTACAGGAAATCAGGAAGCTTCCAGGATCCGACAGCTTTTGAGGGATCTTCTTCTGGACTAAGATACTGCACTCTTTGGCCAGTACCACAGCCTCATCTTCCTCCTCCAATGCTTCTGTATGAGAGGAGTTGGCCTTCAGCTTCCTGAGGATTGCTAGGAATCGAGTAATTTGCTCTTCCTTGGACTCCTCATCCTCATCTGAAGAAGTGTATTCCTCAGGTTCCTCTCCCAGTAAAGGGGCGTGTCCTAGTAGACTCCTCTTTGGGTTCGGTCATAGCTTCCACCATGAGGGCCTTGTACTCTTCCCCTGGATTTACCTCTGTGTTGCTTGGAAGAGTGTTGGAAGAGATCTCCGATATCCTCTTACTCAGCTGACAAACCTATATCTCCAAGTTCCAAATGGAATACCTAGTTTTAGCCATGAAACTATGCGTGGTCTTGGAGAGGTTAGAGACTATAGTAGCCAGGTCAGAGAGGCTCTGTGTGGGATTCACTGTCTACCGTTGAGCAGGATGGAATGGTCTGTTGTTAAATCGGTTCTGGTTCATTCCACCCTAATTATTGAAGCCTTGTTGAGGCTTCTGTTGATCTCTCCACCCAAAATTGGGGTGGTTTTTCCATTCCTGATTGAAAGTATTCGAATAAGGATTGTTGTTTGAGTTTCTGGAGGAGTTTACCATGTAGTTAACCTCTTCCATGGTGGTTCAGGCGTTATCACCTGCGTCTATCTCATAAGCTGTCTCTGGACAGTAAGCATCAGAGCTCTGCGTCCCACTTAAGTGCTGAGTGATCATGTTAATCTGCTGGGACATGAGCTTGTTTTGAGCCAAGATGGTGTTTAATGTGTCCACTTCCAAGATACCTCTCTTCTGAACTACCCCATTGTTCACAGGGTTCCTCCCAGAACTATACATATACTGGTTATTGGCAACCATATCTAAAGCTCTTGCGCCTCTTCAAGCGTCTTCTTGAATTGGAGGGATCTACTTGCAGAGTGGTCCAATGACATCTTGGATGCCTCAGATAGGCCATCATAGAAGATGTCTAGCATAGTCCATTCTGAAATCATGTCAGGAGGACATCACCTGATCAGTTGCTTGTATCTTTCCTAAGCTTCATAGAGGGATTCACCCTCTTTCTGTCTGAAGGTTTAAACTTCTACCCTAAGCTTGCTCAGCTTTTGAGGTAGAAAGAATTTGGTCAAGAATCTATTGACCACCTTCTCCCATGTGTCGAGGCTTTCTTTAGGTTGATAATCCATCCATAGCCTTGCTCTGTATCTTACAGCAAAGGGGAAGAGCATGAACTTGTAAACCTCTAGATTAACTCCATTGGTTTTGATAGTGTCACATATCTGCAGGAAGTCAAATATGAATTTCTTTGGATCTTCCTGTGAAAGTCCATGAAACTAGCAGTTCTGTTGTACTTGAGTGACCAGTTGAGGTTTCAACTAAAAGTTGTTTGCCCCAATGGCAGGAATGGAGATGCTGCGCCCATAGAAATCAGAATTGGGTGCAGTGTAAGATCCTAGGACCTTTCTTGTGTCAACCCCATTATCTGGATGAGCTACCATTGTTGTATCTTCAGCTTCTTGTTCTAGAGCTCCTGTGAGATTCCTTACGGCTCTGCTAGCTTGAGCGTGTTGCAGACGTCTTCTTAGAGTCCTTCCAGATTCAGGATCCGGATCAAAGAGAGATTCTTTATCCCTACTCCTGTTCATAAACAAGAGGAAAGAAACCAAGAAGAGGAAGAGAAAAGTGTCTCTATGTTAGAGTATAAAAGTCCTTGTGAGAGAGTTAGAAGAAGAGAAAAGAAAAGAAATATGTCTTTTAATTTAAAATGAATTTTCAAAAATAGAGAGAGAAGGAAGAAGAAAGTTTTCAAAAAAAAAGAAAAAAGAGAAAAGAGTTAGAGATTTTCGAAAATAGAAGAGAGAGAGAGAGAGAAGGATTAGAAAGAATCAAACTTTTAAAATTAAGATGAAATAAACATGCAACTAACTAGGAAAGATTTGAAAGAGATTTGATTTTTGAAAATATTTGAAATTTTAAAAAGTAAGAAGTTGGAAAAGAATCTTTGAAATTTAAAAATTAAAAAAGAGAAAGTTAGAAGAGAGAAACAAAATAAGATAAGATTTTAAAATTTAAGACAAAAGATTTGATTTTAAAAAGTTTTGAAATTAAAGAGAGAAAGTCAAAGAAAGATTTTAAATTTAAAAATTAAAAAAAAATCAAGAGAAAAGGGAGATAAGATAAGATAAGATAAGATTTTAGAAATTAAAAGATTTTAAACTTCAAATTAAAAAAGAAAAGATAAGATAACAACTTTTTGAAAATTAAAGGGAAAGATAAGATAAAGATTTGAAAAGATAGAAAAGACAAACTACAGAAACAAGAATACTAATCAAGACACCAAACTTAAAATTTTTGAATTTAAATTAAAAATTTTCAAAAAATTAAAAATTTAAAAGAAAAGAACAACACTAAATGGACACCAAACTTAAAATTTTTTTAAATCAAAGGCACTAATTTTTGAAAAATTGAAAAGAAAAAACACTAAAAGACACCAAACTTAAAGATTTTGAAATCAAACAAAGAAAAATACCAAGAAATTTTCAAACACAGAGAAAGAAAAAAACAAGAACAATTTTCAAAAAGACTCAAGAAAAGAAATGAAAACCAAAGGGATACCAAACTTAAGAATTGACACAAGACTCAACAAAAGAAAAAGATGACTAAGGATGAAGATATTTTTTTTTGAAAAGTTTTAAAAGGAAAACAAGAAATACAAAAAGAAAAAAAAGTAAAAGTACCTAATTTAAGTAGCAAGATAACCGTTAGTTTGTCAATCACAAATAATCCCCGGCAACGGCGCCAAAAACTTGGTATGCGAAAATTAAAATCGCACAACTAAACCGGCAAATGCACCGGGTCGTCCAAGTAATACCTTAGGTGAGTGAGGGTTAAATCCCACGAGGATTGTTGGATTGATCAAGCTGTGGTCATCCTGCAGATCTTAGTCAGGCGAATAGAAAGATAGTTGTTGTTTGTTGTAGGCACATAGACAAGCAATAACAATAGAACGTAGTAACAGTAGTGAGAAATCAGTTAGGACCTCGGAGATGCTTATTCTTCTGGATTAACACATCATACTAACTACTCAAACGATGAATGATTCCTTCAATGGAAAGGTTGTAAGTGATTAAGCCATTGGTCGTGGTCATTAATCTCCTCAGATCCAAACCAAACACCCGAACAGGCTAGATCAATCTGGGAGAGGGTGAAGCGTGCACAATTCAATCTCTTGATGATCCTACTCAAAACGCCATAGATAAGGTTGGATCTTCCGGATCAGAGAATGACACTCTATGATTCTAGCCCTTAGAGCCACAGGAACCTCAATTATCCTTGACTAACGGGATTTCATGTCACAAATTCCAATTAGCCCAAGTAACTTGTTGGAACTCGTGATGCACTCTCAAGCCATAGCTCAATACTATCCGGGTCAGGACTCGTAAAGAACTCATGTAGAACAGGGGGTCATACCCCAAATTCATAAGGATGAAGAACGACAATGCATCGTAGAATAGAATCAAACATAGATTGAAGTAGAAAAGTAATTGCATTAATCCATAGGAATCAGCAGAGCTCCTAACCTTAACCTAGGAGGTTTAGTTACTCATACTGTACAGAAAATAATGTGTGAAGTTTGAATGTGGTGGAGAAGATCCTAACCAATGGTGATCTTCTCTTATATAGACTAATACTAATCTTAAAAAGATATTAATCATAATTAGAAATTATAAAAATAAAATAAACTAAGCTAAAGTTGCAAAAATTCACTTCTGGGCCCACTTTGTGAATGTTTGGGTTGAGCTTGGCGTCCAACTTGAAGGAGTGGGCGTTGAACGACCACTAGGGGGTAGATATACTGCTTCCTTTCTCCCTTTGTGGCGTTGAATGCCAGTCTTGGGCATTCAATGCTGGCTTCAGTCCTCTTGGAGCATTGAACGCCAGAAAGGGGGTAGTTTGGGTATTCAACGCCCATTTTGGGCCATCATTTCCAAAGAAAAGTATGGACCATTAAAACCTATTAAAACATAATAAAACTTAACAAAATGTACTAAAAACACAAGGAAAATAGCATTGGAAAGCGTATAAAATATCTGCTCATCAGTGAGTTACCTGAAGACAGTGGCAGTTGGTGCACGAATCCCCATTCTTAGTACAGCTGAACCAGCAAGTGTATTGGGTCATCCAAGTAATACCTGAGCGAGTCAAGGTCGATCCCACGAGGATTGTGGTTTGAAGCAAGTGATGGTTATTGATAAACCCATATTTTATGATATATTTTGTGCTCAATGTAGGTGATTTATTCAATCCTTCACTCACTTATTCATGAAAATTGCATGGTTTTACTTTCCCTTCCTTATTATGTGATGTATGTGAAAAAACATGTTTCCTATGCTTTAAAAATAATTATTTTAATTACCCTTTATTTCCATTCGATGCCGTGATTCGTGTGTTGAGTAGTTTCAGATCTTCTAAGGCAGGAATGACTTAAAGGATGGAAAGGAAACATATTAAAATGGAAGGAAAGCACAAAACGGAGTTTTTGGACAAACTGGCAGTGACGCGATCGCATGGACAATGCAGCCGCATGCCAGCGCGAAATGGCAGTGACGCGACCGCGTGATTGACGTGATCGCGCGCCTTAAGCGAAACGCATATGACGCGGACGCATGACTGAAGCGACCGTGTGACCCACGCGGACGCGTGACAGAGGCCACGCACCAGAAATTACAGAAAACGCTCCTAGCGATTTTTGAAGCCCTTTTTGGCCCAAATCCAAGTCCAGAAGGCACAGATCAGAGGTTATGAAGTGGGAGAATGCATCCATTCGAGGAGAGTCTCCAATTATTCACTATTCATGATTTAGATGTAGTTTTTAGGGAGAGGTTCTCTCCTCTCTCTCTTAGGATTAGGATTTAGAATTTTTCTTGCTTTCATGATTGCCCCTTTTTATCAGGTTCAATATTCCTTTTTAATTACTTATTTTCTCAATTCAATTTATGAATTCTTCTATGTTACAGATGATTCTTTTAATTAACGTTATTTGAGGTATTTCAGTTTATTATTGCTCTATTTTATTTATGTTACTGTTGCTTCCAATCTGAAGACATTTTTATTCGAATAGATCTACTTTTTTTTTCTCTTTTGGTCTTGGTTAAGAGATCAGTAACTCAGGAGTCATCAAACTCAACATGATTGATAATTGTTACCTTGGCTAATTGAATTGAACTTCAATAATCCCAATCTTTTCTTAGGAAGTAACTACGATCTGAAGATCAAACTAATTAGTCGCTTGACTTTCCTTTGCTTTAAGTAAAGGTTAACTAAGTGGAATTCAGATTCAATTTTCATCATCATTGATAAGGATAACTAGGATAGGACTTCCAATTTCTCATACCTTGCCAAACTTTTATTTTACAGTTATTTATTTATTTATTTTACTTGCCATTTAAATTACTTGTTCCTCATCTTCAAAACCCCAATTTACAATCTTCATAACCAATAATAAAAATATACTTCCCTACAGTTCCTTGAGAAGACGACCCGAGGTTTAAACACTTCGGTTATTAATTTTTAAGGGGTTTGTTACTTGTGACAACCAAAACGTTTGTACGAAGGGATTTCTGTTGGTTTAGAAACTATATCTATAACGCGACTATTTTGATAAAATTTTTTACTAGCAAAAATCCTAACGTCAAAATGGCACCGTTGCCGGGGAACTGGAATCGTGTGCCTTATTATTGGTTATTGTAAATACTTTTCTTTTGCTTGTTTATTTGTCTTTATTTTCCCTTTTTTTATTTTTATTAGCTACTATGAATTCTCACCCCTCTCGCTTTGAGTTTGGTTCTAATATTGTTGAAAGGAGTGAAAGTTATAACAAGAACATGCATCAAGGTCAGAGCAATCAAAGATGGATGGAGCCAAGAGGATCTGATCAACCCTTTAGGCAACAACACCCTCCAAGATATCATGGACAAAGACCATTCTACAATGCATACCAAGCCAATAGACATGGTGGATAACCTTGTAGTTACCAACAAGCCCCACCCTGTGCTTATAGGCCATCCTCTCAACATAACTTCGAACCACCACACTCACAAGCTCCTTTTCACCATTCACCACCATATGATCCTCATTTACCCCAATTCCAATCCAATTACTCCCAAACACCACCACTTCCCCATGTGCCACGTCCAAATCCATCACCCCGAGAATCAGAGGTTCGCCTCAAGGAAACAGTAGATCAACTTCAAACAACCCTTCATCAACTGGAGCAAGCAGTAAGTCAATTATCTTTTAGACGTTCGAACATTCAAGGACCTCCCACAGCCCCATGTGGACAATCTAATGAAGAGCGTAGTATGAAGAAGATACTAGAAACTCCAGTAGACAGAACAGGGCATGACTTCGTACTGGAACAAGTAGAGGAAGCTATCATTGTAAAAAAAGAAGAGTTGGTTGAAGACTTAGGAGAAGCTGAACTTCCATGGGAATCCAGAATTGTGGAAAATTTTGTCAAGGACGTTACAATTGATGCTAAGGAGGATAGAGCACAACTCCCAAAGCAAGTCTTTTATGAAGAATTAGACGGTATAATCCAAGAAGCAAGTTTCCTTGATGATGATAATCTCAAGTCAAGTTCTCCTAGTAATGAACTTGCATCCGCAAGTGAATTCTCTGAGATCGAAGAATCTTCCCCAAGTGAATACGAAGATGATGCAGAGGTAGATTTCTCTCAACCTCCCGTTTATGACTTAAGTGACGAGGAAGACATAGAAGGCTTTGATCAGGACATGGATGCATTTGAAGCAGTCTGCAAGGAAGTGAAGAAATTCACAGAAGAGCACAAGGGAGTAGAACTTACAGAACCACTGGAAATACCTATCCCAAGGCCATTACCACCCAATACAAGCTTCAAGTGGGTACAATCCTTAACCTTTAGCTTTATTTTTCCACTTGAATATGGGTTGCTTGAAACAGATGGCCAGCTTAGAGCTCTCTGCAGCTTTAAGAGTAAGAAGGAAATGGCTCGTACTCAGAGCTGGTGCACAAGGTTCAATAAGGTTCTACGCTTCAACTCGAAGTGCACGGATTGGCATCGTGATCAATCGAATGGATCTCGAAAAACGTTTGGTCACCATGGTGAGAATCTACTTTCTAAACCGCCCGGATGGAAAAATATAGATCAAGACGGAGGCGGATTTAAAAGTAAAGTTTGGGATCCTGGAATCTATTTTGACATTCGCCACCCCGGAAACCTGAGAATCTGTTTGAAGCTGCTCAGAAGCTTTACATGCGTAGTTTGGGACCCCGGAGGCCATTGGCATTCCAAACATTGGTAGAGATTTCCGGATGAATTTAAGCATAAGCCGCCAAAACAGGAAGCTCATCCAAATGTCCAACTTAAGGACTTTAACTAAGAGTGCTAGGTGGGAGACAACCCACCATGATATGGTCGTTCCTTTTTCAGTTTTATTTCGTGTTATTTATTTTTATTTCCTTTTCAATTGAACCTAAATATTATTCACTTGCATTGCATACTACATAATTGCATACCTGCATAAAAAAAAAGGGCGCGCGACGCGACCGCATCACTCATGCGATCGCGTCAGTTGCGAAAAACACTTTCCACGCGTCTGCGTCATTCACGCGGCCGCGTGATCTGGAAATCGGCGTAAGGATCCAATGCCCAGAAAGTTGGACTGGAATCGTACGGCTGTTGCGCGTTTCGCACAAAATGACACACGCGGTCGCGTCCCTGACGCGATCGTGTCACTTGCACAACACTCATCCCACGCGAAAGCGTGAGCGACGCAATCGCGTCGCGTGGATTGCACAACACCCCAAAGGAGACAGAGAGTTGCGCTGAAACGACACTGGAATTTTGCATTTAGCACAATTTCCAGCGACGCAGTCGCATGCCTCACGCGACCGCGTCATTCATCATTTTACCCATTCCATGCGATCGCATCACTCACGCGATCGCGTCAACCCCCATTCCACCCCAGCCACGCGACCACGTTCCCCACGCAATCGCGTGGATTCAAATTCGATAACACCCATCCACGCGAAACCCTACCCATTCGCCCCCCCTAACCCCCTTCTCCTTCCTCCCTTCTCTGCAACCAACCACCACCAACTTCCAGCCACCACCATCGACCACCGCCCCACCGTCGACCACCCAAACCCCACCACAACGCCACCCCCTTCTTCCTTCCCTCTCTTTCTTCTTCTTCTTTCCTCTTCTTCCCTCCACCACTGCTACCCCCTCCGCGACAACCACCGCCCACCGCGCCGTCACCGCCGCGCCTCCACCCACCACCCACGCCCCCTTCCCTTCCTTCCCCCTTAAACCCTACCCCCATTACCCTACCCGAAACCCCCTGCCTCCGAACAACCACCACTGCCGCGCCAACCACCCTCAACTGCCGCGTCAGCCACCACCGTAGCCACCCCCTACCATCTCTCTGTCTCACTTTCATTCATACGCCTACCAGGTTCTGCCAAACGCCACCCTTCTTTCAATTCATAGTTAATACCATAATTTTTTTTGTTTATGTTCATAATTAGGCTAGTTAGATATGCATGTTATAGTGGATTCTAGGTGGTTAGGTAGCCTAGGATGTGGTTAGTGGATTTAGGCCTGTTAATTGCGCTGTTCATGCTACTTGCTTTATACTTTTCGCAATTCTGCTGTTGCTGTGCTCTACGTACTGTTCATATGATGTTCTTACTATTCATGCTGCTATTGCGAATGTTCCTTCATGTTCATCTTATTTATATCTATTTGCAGTTTATTTTAACTTATATGAACTATTCTGTTACTGTTCATTTTTCGGGAACATCCAATTTTAGCCGGAATGCTACCCAAATTTCTGTAAACCGTTTTGATTTTCATTCATATCTTGGTTTTGGCAATTTGCACTCTGCTTTACTCTGCTTTTACCAAACCATTGCATGAATGTCAGGGCAAGCTTTCTTATTCTTTTTAATTTCCTGGATAATAATCTGCATTTTTGATGTTTAGATTCCATATCTACTATTTCTGTATCCATATGAATCATCATCAACTTCCTTGTTTGAATATGAGTTGCCTGTAGCTTATAATTGTGAATCCTTGTTACTTAGATACCAATCATTATGCCGCTTACCTTAACTTTCTTTTTACTAACTCACTGATTTTTTATTTCTAACCTCTTTTTCAATTTCACACCACTTTTAACTTTCTAACAACCCCCTCTGCTTTTTGACTCACTCTTTACTTTTATTTTAACTCAAAGCATGTTTGTGGTTTTCCTAATTAACATGAATTCTATGGATCTTACATTTTGGATTGTGAATTTTTCTTCTCAGTTTTCTAACTCCTATACAATCCTTAATGCACATTTACTTAACTCATTTTCATCATTCTACTGCTCCTTTGCCATTATGTGCTTCTTTTGTTATTTGCCTCCTTGTTTTCCTGTTTTTATTATATCCTTGATTTCTATTTTTCAGGATGTCTGACACACCATCAGAGCCATCTGAAGAGGAGGCGGATGATCACGAGGCGGATGATCACGAGGCGGAGACCCATCCACAAAAAGAGGCTGCGCAGGCAGACATGGAGCAGGCTGCATCACAGCAGGAGTCCCCGCCTCAGATTCAGGCTGTAGACCCAGAGATCCCTATTCAGTTAGCACCCCCTCTGCAGCAGGCAGATCCTCAGCCCACCCCCACAGAGACTCCGGCTACCCATCCTTCCAGTGATGACACCCCTTCACACCCTGCTTGAGTGAGCATCAGGGACGATGCTTCATTTTAAGTGTGGGGAGGTCGCCATCTCTAGCGTATTTTTTTTGGTGAACCACTACAGACTCTTTTACTTTATTTTGCTACTTTTCTGTATTTTTCTGTTTATTTTTTATTTTCTCAGTACTTATACATTGCTATTTTCATGTATTTTTACTATATTTCTGCATGTTGCACTTTAGTTCATATTTTAGCCATTTAGTTTAGTTGCAATTCTAACTTATTAGTTATAGAAAATGTGGATTAATTAGTATAGTTTACCCTTTTTAGCATAAGATAACTTAGTTTAAATTGAAAATATAAAAAGGAAGTAAACAAGAGACTTTAACATAATAAAAACAATCCACACACCTTGTATATAGCATTACATGTTAGTTAGTTAACAACATTTCATCAAGGAGAAACACTAAAACTTTAAAGCCACCTTAAGATTTACATTGAGAATAATGGAAACTCTTAATTTTTACTTGCATGACATATATAACTGATATATGATTTTTGAGTTAGAGAACACACAGCCTGTGAGTTTTGAGCTTAATTGTATGGTTACATTCAAACCATAATTTTTATTCCTGTGTGTTCTGCCCTTCTTTTTTATTCTGGTGTTTTTTACTTTGTTTTAATCTATATGTCTGATTATAGAATATAGATACATACCAAGAAAGTGATTGAGGCCACTGTTTGATTCTAGCTCACTTATCCCAAATTAGCCTACCTTTTACATCACCCTTGTTAGCCCCCTTGAGCCTTTAAATCCCCTCTTATTCTATAAACCACAATACTAGCCTTAAGCAGAAAAACAAAATAAAAATCCCAAGTTGAATCCTTGGTTAGCTTAAGATAGAAAGTGTGTATTGTTTAAGTGTGGGAAACCTATTGGGAACATGGATGATAAAAACAAAGGGTAGAAAGTTAAAAAGAATAAAATAATTCAAAATAAAAATTTTTGGGAAGCATGCTTATGTGAAATCAAAATAATTGAATTACCATGTGCATTAAAAAAAATTATTTTTCAGTATTTGAATAAAGGGGATACAAAAGAATGCCCCAAATACAAAATAAAGCAATGCACATGGGACAAAATTAAAACTAATGCATGAGCATGTAACATCAAAAGTGGGAAAATTTGGGTGAATAGGTAAAGAAATTCTTGCCTTACAAAGTATGTATGTTAGGTGAGATCTTAGACTAATCAAGGATTCACCTATTAGCTCACTTAGCCTTATACATATACCCTTACCTTTACCTTGGCCCCATTACAACCTTAATTAAAGACCTCATGATTTTTGTATGCCTATATTCTATAATTTTTGATTGATTAGATGAAGAACAAAGTTATAGAAAGTAAGGATAAAAAGAAGAATAGAGTGATTAACCCAATAAACACTGAGTGACTAGAGAGTAAACACAAAATCCAGTGAGGATTCAATAGCTCATCAACATATATCTCTGCTTAATTTGTTAATTGTCTTGCAAGTTTGTAAAATATTTTTCTTTCCCATCTCAATTGTAAAAGTGCTTTATCATTATCTAAGGTTTGGCTATGCATATATGATTCCTTGAGAATGTGAATTAATTTAACTACATGTAAGTTTAATATACAAGTGAATAACAATTAAAATTGCATAATTCATTTAGGTAGTTACATTTAGAATAGATTGCATTGCATGAGATTCCACCACTTCAACCTTACCTTACTCTTTATCTTGGATTTAGCATGAGGACATGCTATTGTTTAAGTGTGGGAAGGTTGATAAACCCATATTTTATGATATATTTTGTGCTCAATTTAGGTAATTTATTCAATCCTTCACTCACTTATTCATGAAAATTGCATGGTTTTACTTTTCCTTCCTTATTATGTGATGTATGTGAAAAAATATGTTTCCTATGCTTTAAAAATAATTATTTTAATTACCCTTTATTTCCATTCGATGCCGTGATTCGTGTGTTGAGTAGTTTCAGATCTTCTAAGGCAGGAATGACTTAAAGGATGGAAAGAAAACATACAAAAATGGAAGGAAAGCACAAAACGGAGTTTTTGGAGAAACTGGCAGTGACGCGATTGCATGGACAACGCGGCCGTATGCCAGCGCGAAATGGCAGTGACGCGACCGCGTGATTGACGCGATCGCGCGCTTTAAGCAAAACGCATATGACGCGGATGCATGACTGAAGCGACCGCGTGATAAGGAAAACTCCAGATGACCACGCGGACACGTGACAGAGGCCACGCACCAAAAATTACAAAAAACGCTCCTAGCGATTTCTGAAGCCCTTTTTGGCCCAAATCCAAGTTCAGAAGGCACAGATCAGAAGTTATGAAATGGGAGAATGCATCCATTCGAGGAAAGTCTCCAATTATTCACTATTCATGATTTAGATGTAGTTTTTAGGGAGATGTTCTCTCCTCTCTCTCTTTAGGATTAGGATTTAGGATTTTTCTTGCTTTCATGATTACCCCTTTTTATCAGGTTCAATATTCCTTTTTAATTACTTATTTTCTCAATTCAATTTATGAATTCTTCTATGTTACAGATGATTCTTTTAATTAACGTTATTTGAGGTATTTCAGTTTATTATTGCTCTCTTTTATTTATGTTACTGTTGCTTCCAATCTGAAGACATTTTTATTCGAATAGATCTACTTTTTTTTCCTCTTTTGGTCTTGGTTAAGAGATCAGTAACTCAGGAGTCATCAAACTCAACATGATTGATAATTGTTACCTTTGCTAATTGAATTGAACTTCAATAATCTCAATCTTTTCTTAGGAAGAAACTAGGATCTGAAGATCAAACTAATTAGTCGCTTGACCTTCCTTTGCTTTAAGTAAAGGTTAACTAAGTGGAATTAAGATTCAATTTTCATCATCATTGATAAGGATAACTAGGATAGGACTTCCAATTTATCATACCTTGCCAAAAGTTTATTTTACAGTTATTTATTTATTTTACTTGCCATTTAAATTACTTGTTCCTCATCTTCAAAACCCCAATTTATAATCTTCATAACCAATAATAAGAACATACTTTCCTGCAGTTCCTTGAGAAGACGACCCGAGGTTTAAACACTTCGGTTATCAATTTTTAAGGGGTTTGTTACTTGTGACAACCAAAACGTTTGTACGAAGGGATTTCTGTTGGTTTAGAAACTATATCTACAATGCGACTATTTTTATAAAATTCTTTACTAGCAAAAATCCTAACGTCAGTTATCTTGTAGATCTTAGTCAGGCGGATAGAAGAGTTATTGGTTTCAATTTGGTTAAAAGCATAAAAGGAATAGTGTATAAAATACTTTGTGAATTGAATTATAATCAGGGACAAGAAGATGGTTAAGGCTTGGAGATGCTTTATCCTTCTAGATTAACTCTGGTATTACTGTCATCTTCAATTGTGAATGATTTCTTCTATGGCAGGCTGTATTTGATCAACGCCGTATGGCCGCGGTCATTAATCTCCTCTGCTTCAGATCAAACACCGGGTCAGCGGTCATTCAATCTGAATGGGGGTGAATCTCTAGCAGTCTATTCCCTTGTTGATCCTACTCAAAACGCCACAGACAATGTCGAATCTTCCGGATCAGAGAATGCTGCGCCTTTGCATTCTAGCCTCTACCACAAAGACCCTAATCTCCCCATACCTTGGCTGAACTGGTGTCTCGAGAAGTCCCCAACGATGTCGTGGATTAACCGTCTAAGAGATGTATAATCAAGCTAGTGGTTCAATGCTTTCCAGTCACGTATTCACATGAACCCAAGATGAACACGGGTGGTTGTCAGGTACGCGGTCTTAGTATAAAGAATGGAGCTGATTGTCACGGGTCATCCCATTCATCATGTTGAAGAATGAATATACATCTTAGAATTGGATCAAACACGGATTGAAAAGAAACAGTAATACTTTTATTAATTCATAGAACTCAACAGGGCTCCTCCCCTCATCCTAGGAGGTTTAGAAACTCATACTGATAGGAAATACAATGATAAACGAAATCTGGTGTGTGTCTCCTCTGGAGAATCCCCTGATAAAACGTGTAAAAGTCTTTAAATACTAACTAATGACTAAGGATTACATAAGAAAGGGTAAAACAGTCTTTTAGTGCTAAAATCTACTTCTAGGGCCCACTTAGTGAGTGTTTGGGCTGAGCTTTGATGAGATCCACATGTTAGGAGGCCTCTAGGGCGTTGAACGCTAGCTAGGGGTCCTCTTTGAGCGTTTGGACGCTAGTCTCCCCATTTGGGCGCTGGATGCCTGGAATGGGACAGGAGGCTGGCGTTGGACGCCAGTTTTGGACTTTTTAATCTGAAGCAAAGTATAGAAAATTATATATTGTTGGAAAGCTCTAGAAGTCAAATTTCTATAGCCATTGAGAACGCTGCATTTGGACTTTTGTAGCTCCAGAAAAGCTCTTCCGAGTGCAAGGAGGTCAGATCCGGACAGCATCTGCAGTGCTTTCTCTGTCTCTAAGTCAGACTTTTGCTAACTTTTGCTCCAGCTCCTTAATTTCAGTCAGAAAATACCTGAAATTGTACAAAAATACAAAAACTCATAGTAGAATCCAAAAATGTGAATTTAACACTAAAACCTATGAAAATATAATAAAAACTAAACAAAATATGCTAAAACCTATATGAAAAGGATGCCAAAAAGTATATAAAATATTTGCTCATCAGCAGCGCAAAGAACTTTTCTGGCGTGGTGATGGCAGCATGGATGACGTAGTGGGGGCAGTGGTGACCAACCTGCAAGGTTGCATTTAGGATTTTTTTTACAAAACCACAAATGAAAAATAGGAGAGAGAGAGAGAGAGAGAGAGAGAGAGAGAGAGAGAGAGAGAGAGAGAGAGAGAGGAAAGAAGGAGGCAACTCCAATGAGTAGCGGCTGCAGCAACAACAATAGCAGCGATAGTAGCGACTAAAGCAGTGGCGACACAGTGAACCACATGACGCAAGGAGTTCTAGCCTAGTCCACATAGTCTTTGGAGGATGTTGGTTATGGCTGGTGCTGGTGGAGGTGGTTTTGGGAGGAGGGGGCGGAGAGAGCGAGGATGAAGTTAGAGAGAGTGTCTGTTTCAAAAATGTGTGGGCAGGGTGCACGTTTTAAATTTAGGACAAGTTTACCGTTGAATTTATCGCCGACGGTAACGCATTGTGGGTCGCCAAAATGCTGCATTCCATTAATTGAGTCCGACGCTAAATTTTATGCCTATTTTTTTCATTTTTCCTCCAACTATTACTAGAGAATTTACCATCGAAAATGCAAATCCGGCGATAATGATTTGAACTAACGAATTCGTTGCCACGTCCGCCGGTAGATGCTAATGTGCGACGTTAAATCCGATGATATTCTGTGTTTTTCTTATAGTATTTTTTTAGTGAGTAAAGCTTCTCTCTCGATAATATTTATAGGCTTCACTTTTTACCGTTGCAGAGAACAAATTCGTCGAATGCCTGGATGAATCTTGTGATTCAAATGAAGTTCGTTGAAGGCCTAGGCGAACTTTGTATAATTTTCACAATTTTATCGAAAAATTGGATGAATTGTAAAAAAGTTGTTAAAGTTCACCGAGGGGTTGGACAAACTTCAAATAAACTCCAAAAAAAAACATCTTCAAAAATAAAGTTGATTTAATTTATTTTTTGAATTAAAGATTTTTTTTATTTTATAATAAAAAATTCGACTAATAATACTTGTTGAACTCAAATGGTTAGAAAGTTTCAAAATCAGATAGGTACAAATTTATAGACTAAGAGTCAATTTGGATAAACAACTTAATTAAATTTTTTAAAAAAAAAAAGCTTAAAATATAAAAATTTATATTAAAAACAGCTTATAAATAATAAATTTTTTTGTGTTTAGAAAGTTATCATAGAAGTACTTATTTTAAAGTTTTGTAATAAATATGAGTGATAAAATAGTTTTTGATAAAGAGAAAAGTCAAATTTTTTAACTTCTTCAAAAGCTCTTAAATAATTTTTTAAAAATTTAAAAACATATCTAAAAAACTTTACCAAACATCATTAGTATCATATTTATAAATCAAAAACTCAAAAAAAAATTAATAGGATATTTTATACTAAATATAAAATCATTCATGTTCATTATTTCTTAAATATGTAAGCTTTTAGAAAAGATAGTTTGTGATATAATAGTATCAAAATTTATGAATAAAAAAACTTTAGAATCCAATTATTATTGCCACAGAGAAATATATATATATTGGGATATACTGCACAAGTCAAGTAACATTATTCTATTTGGGATCAGTTCTCACATTCACACTCACAACAACTTTACTGTATGAAAACTTCTCGAATTCCGGTCAAGAAAACAAATCGTTACAATATTAGTGTCATCTAACCAGTAACCAACATGTGCAATTCCCTTGTCTTTTGTTCCTTAAATTGAAAATTTACATTACTAGACAAAGTTCTCTACTTCTATTGCAGCATCCTTCGTAGACACGGTGCCACAAATGCTCGATCTGAATTAAATATATCAAAGTTAGTAAACTATACTACTATATTATATTGTTTCATATTTATTAATTAAATAACAAAGTTGGTAAACTATATACTACTAGAAGACTGCAACACAATTACCAACGTTTCCATGAAGCCACTCATCAGAGACGACCATGAAAAACAAGTTCTGGCTGTGCTTCAATTCAATTTGACAGAACCATATTTCATTTGGATGATGACTTATTAGAATACTATTTAGCCACACAATAACAAAAGAGCATTTTCAGAACTCATTATTAGTGTTATTGTTGTTATCAAAAGACTGAATTCGTAATGTATCATTATTCACATGTTCACTTATATCTGTGTGAATGAGAAATATCCAACACCAAAAAAAAAAAAAAAAATCTTTGTGCAAATTGTATTGTGTTTGTGTCACCTCATCTATGTAGAATGTATGCTAGGGTGCCACAAATATAAATCGACCTCTGGTTCTATACCTCATCAAATATATATTTTTAGAGATATATAATTATTTATATATATTTTTTATTAATTTAAACTTTAAAAATAATAATTTTATGACATAGTATTAGAATTTTTATGTCTGAAAGGTTTAGAATTCAATTTTTGTTATGTTTCAAAAAAATTGTATGAAACAAATAAAAAAAACCTAAGCAAAAAAAATTCAAGTAAATCCAAAAATTTTTATTTGAGGTGTATGTATGATGTAACGATTCATGTCTTCTATTATCAGCTTAAGTTTGCTTTTGAATTTATATATATAACTGTAATTAAAATTCATTTATAAAAATTATTTTAAAAAAATTATATGACCTTATATTTTAATTTTAAATGTTCATCTAAATTTTGATAAGGGAAAAGTAATTTTTATCGTAATACCACTTCTCACACAAATTTAACTAATAAGAGGTGAATAAAAATATTTATATCTCTAATACCCTTCACACAAGAGATTTCTTGAGTTTGCATGAATTTTTATAAACGTTTTTTTGTCTTATACTAATTTTTTTTTTGGATCCAATAAAAATTAAATTCTAGGCTTTTAAGTCATATAAATTCTTTTTGTTTTTTTTTGTTTTATCAAACAAAGGGAGACTCGAACGCGCGACCTTTTACATGAGTATGGAGAAATTATGTCATTTGAGTTATAACTCATTAGTAAATTATATAAACTCTTATATTACTTTTTCTAAAAGTTTAAATTAATAGAAAATGAGATAATTATATGTGATAACAGAATGTAAATATAACTGAAACTAAAATGTATAATTAAATATAGACAATAAATATTTATTTAAAAAAACACAAATTTTATATTTTGAATTCGATTTAATAGTCAAAATCGTCACTGAAAGATACTCCGATCTCCATTTTCGTCCCCAAAAGATAAATTTAATCAAAATCGTCCTCGAAAGATTTAAAATTAATCACGTTAGTCCCTCCGTCTATTCTGTCACTAACGACATTAACTTTGCTAACGTGGCACATTAGTTTTTTTTTTATCATGGGCTGTTAAGCCCAAAAAACAAAAACAGATCCTAACTACCCATAACCCGACCCACCAGTACCCACCCCTAAAATCCTTCCTCAACTGTCTGAGTAGCTTCAAGTCTCCATTCCCGTCTCGCTGCAACACAACCTCCGCCACCTATCAAGCGTCTTAGAACCCTTGCTCCACAGCTGTTGCCTCTCTCTACTATCGGTTTGGATTAAGTCTTTCACATTTGGAGAGAGATCTGACTTACTTTGGAGTTTGGATTTTGGAGGTCGTCTCTGTAAAAACGATTTTTCTTCTCTCTATCACTTTCGTTAGGGTTATTTAACAAATATTCTTGGTGCTTAAGCTTATATCTCACTCCTTCACCATACTGGTATGTTTTATCATTGTAGCTCCCTTTTATTACTACTATTTTATATCGTGTGAAATTTTCATTTTTTGAAGCTGTTGTGTCCAAAGATTGTGCCTTTTTTGGGGCATATTAGATGTGGTGGTGTGATCATTCATGGTACACTGATCATGCGCTTTTGTTTTTGTGTTTTTGATTCTAGTAATTTTTTGGTTTATCTTTGGGTTGCATTTTTGCATGCTTGGTTTTGTTCATAGAACGAGGTCTTATCTTTGCTTAAACATTAAAATTGAACATTTTCTCTTGGTTAATTATTTTGCATGTTTGAGATTGTGATGATGCTATGTTGATTCCTTTGTTTATTTTGACATGCACCGAATTGGATTGGGGGTGGAAAGCGAGCACTATACTATTGATGCGGCGACGGTGGCAGCAGCTGTGGAGCGGGGGCTCTAAGACGCTTGATAGGTGGCAGAGGTTGAAATTTAGGCAAGGCATGGTATCTCTGCAACATCCGGCGACGACTGTGGTGGTTACTGGAGACGGTGCGTAGCGTGAAGCTTGAAGAACCACATTGCGGGGGTTATGTTGCAACGGGTACGGGTGGGTCGGGCTCTGGGTAGTTAGTGTTTTGTTTCTGTTTTTTGGATGACCAAAAAGAAAAAAAGAAAAAAAACTAACGTGTCACATCAGCAAAGTTAACGTTGTTAGTGATAGAATAGACGGAGGGACTAACGTGATTAATTTTAAATCTTTCGAGGACGATTTTGATTAAATTTATCTTTTGATGACGAAAATGGAGATTTGGGTATCTTTCAGGGACGATTTTGACTATTAACTCTTTTGAATTCGCATCAAATTTTCTCATATCATTTTTCATGTAAAATATTTTCCTTCACTTGTGTTCTATATATATACGCGAGCACACAGACATTATTTATATGGGAAATTGCTCTTTTCTAAAAATAAAGAGATGCAAAGAACCTATTTTTGTTGCTAATTCCAGGTCAATCGAAGATCTGAGCACAATTTCCAATGCATTTTAGAACTCAAAAAAGACACCACTCCTGATATATATCCATCTAAACAATTTCTAGCTATATACTCGCTTCAATTGCTTTCCAATTTCTATTCCATACTTCATGAGTTCCATTTAGCCAGAGTTAGCTAGATAGAAAAATATTACTTTAATTATTATTTAGTATAGTATAATAATAACAATAATTATTGTGTCGTCATATGTATGTAATGTGATTGCACATGACAACTACTGGTGACACCTTAGACTACAAAATTTCGGCCACACAGAAAATTCTAACAAGGCTTATGTATGCTATTGGATAAGGTATACGCTGCTAGCTTCCATCCTATTATAATGAACCATTTTACAAGCAACCTTTGTGGCCAACATTGGTCCATTTAATTATTACTTGTTTAGCCGAACAAAGAATACCATAGGGAATGAAACATTATTATTATTATTGTTCATATGCATATGCATATGAATATAAATTATATTACCTCAACATTTTGAAGTCACGAATTTATTTGTTGAAATTCCTTTAGAAACAACTAGAAGCATGTAGAAGGCTGCTTAGCTTGTTGATGCATTTAATATCAAGAAGTGAGTAAATAATATGTGTCACTCAAATTGCCATTCTCATCAAATGCTACCAATCAAGTTGTGTATGTAACTCATTGCGGCTAGTTATTGTTAGTTATATACCGCCGCATATATACACCTGATTTCATTTACTTCACTCTAGTTTTCGTCATACACTTTATTTAAGGTATTGAAAAATTATTTAAAAAAGAGAAGCTGGAAAACCATCAACATTATTAATTAATTCTCTTGCGGTAAAAATGTTACATAGCTAAATAATACGCAGTGTATACAGTATGTATTTTTTCTACAATGAGAGTTGAATTTCCAGTTACATAGTTAAGGGATAAGTAAGGCGGTAGTACGTTATATGACATTCTATATAAGTTTGGTTGTTAGGCCACTCATAAATATTAAATTTTACCTGTAATTTTTAATATTTTTTATTATTATTTGATCACTATAAATATTAAATTGTCTTTAATATATAAATTTTATTAATTTATATATGTAAATTTTAAAAAATATGAATACAAATTGTATTGATTTATATGTGTAAACTCTGATAAATATAAATATAAATTATATATTTTTTGCATATAAAATTTTTGTAAATATAAGTATAAATTATTACTGATTAAATATTAACAAAAAATAATAATATTTACTGATTATGTAATATTATTCTTATACAAATTTTAGGTTGCAAATGTCCAATAATATCATCGAGGTAAGATAATCTCTCATAATAGGTTTATTTGATTGTAGCATATATTTTTGCTCCAGTTGGCGGCATCTCTACGAGAATAGAAGTATACTTGTAAGCAGATACAAATCCAAAAATTTTGATATGCGCAAATCGATTTTTATATGAATTTGTAATTATTTTTTATTTCAGGTAAGTGAGAGTCGATCTAATTAAAATTGTTAAATTGAGTAAGTAATAGTTATTTTATTAGACTTAATCAGACAAATAATAAAAGAATAATAAAAGAAAATTATTGGTGTAAACACATAAAGTAATGAGATAAAAAAAACAAGTAAAAATTAGTGTAAAATCAATATAAAGAAGACAATTAAAACTTCAGAGATGTTTATCTTTTTGGATTAATACCTCTTACCGACTATTTTAACAATGAATTATTCATTCTATGGCAAATTGTAAGTAATTAATCCTAATCTTTTAGTGATTAATATCCTCTGATCCTATTAAAACGCCACAGACAAAGTTAGTTGTTTTGAATCAGAGAATGAAGTTCAGTATTCTAGTCTATACCACAAAGATCCTAATCATCCCATATCTCGGCTGAACAGGTGTTCTCATATCCCCAACGAGTTGTGGATTAGCCATCTAGGAGGTGTATTCTCAAGCTGTAGTTCAAGTGACCTTGGCCAAGTATCACAAGAACTCATGTAGAAAAATGGTCATACTTCCATTCCATCCAGTTTCATTAGTATTAAGAACGAGTCACACCTTAGAATGTCATCAAGCATATATTAAAATAGAAAAGTAATATTATTAATCCATAGAAATAAACAGAGCTCCTAACCTTAACCAGGAGGTTTAGTTGCTCATGACTTACAGAGAAAACGTAGAACTAGTGAGGAGTCCCAACGATGCAAAAAACTTGGTGCGCGAATTTAGAACTCGCACAACTTCATCGGCAAGTGTACCGAGTCGTCCAAATAATACCTCAGGTGAGTGAGGATCGATCCCACGAAGATTGTTAGATTCAATAAGCAATAGCTATCTTGTTGAAATTAGTCAGGCAAATAGTAGAAGAAGGTTGTTGGTATAAACGCATAAAATAATGAAATAAGAGAAGCAAGTAAAAATTAGTGTAAAATCAATATAAAAAAAACAATTAAGATCTTAGAGATGTTTATCTTTCCAGATTAATATTTTTTACTAACTATTTTAATCACTTATGGTTTTGTGTTATTTTTTTCATTCCATAAATACTTTTATGCATAATATGTAACTATATTAAATTATTTTAAAAAAAGGTTTATTAATATATAAAAAAAAATCATAAAGTTTTTTTTAGTAATTTTGTTTTTGACATGAGTTATATAAAAAAATATAACAATATCAATAGTATTCTATAAAATTACAAGATATTGGTATTTTTATAGTGTATTTAGTTAAAAAGTTATTATATATTTTTTAATTAAAAATAATTCTTTTAAAAATTTTAAAAATTTGAAAACAAATAATAAACTAATAATTATCTCTAATATAACAATGTAATTATCAAAACATAACGATGTCAGTTATTATTTCCATAGAAATAAGTATATAGAGATTAATTTAAAAAAGTATAAAAAGTTGAGTGTATAATATTTAATTAATTAAATAATCATACGACAAAAATGATTAGAACTTAAACCTATTATATTATTAAAAATAATTACATATAAAGTCACTAAATATTTTATATCCTATCAAGTACATATATCATATATACACTTCTTTAAAATTCTGAGGAAAAAAAATCACTACTTATTTTCTCTTAAATTCGCCTCTGCCATTAAAATATTCTAAAGTTTAAGTCGATAACAATGTATAAGAGATACAATAATTAGGAATAAAAAACATTCTTTAACCGTGTGTTAAGTTATTTATTTACGGTATTTAAAAAGTAAATCTGAATAGAATTTAAATAAATTTGTACAAAATATATACAAAATATGACGTAGATATATATAGTCTAAATTATATTCTTTATGGCCAGCATACTCTTAGAGAGAGTCCTCTTGGACTAATTACAACTTTAAGTCCAATATGGAAGTTGGACTCTAACAAATAATAATAAAAAAGTGTTAAAAATCTTATATTAGTAGATAATAATAGTATTAATACAAAAAATTTGATTGGTGGTGAAATTCGACTACGATAAAATAGAACAATGATTATTAATCAAGTCAAGAATGATCGGAGTTGAAGTTGGAGTAATTTCAAATTGACAGGATGATACAGAACATAGAAATTTGTTGGGGTCAAAAATAGATTCCACGACCAGGATGAGCTGCAACCACAGATTGTGTCAATCTAAAGAAAAGAATTAGTTGAAGCTAATAATAGACAGTGTAAGAGTGTTGAAATCGAAGATTTTTAACACATGAAAAACAGGTCGAAAAATAGTTATTGTTTTTCTTAAACATTAAGACTTTTGTTTGACCCTCAACTTAAGTTGAGAACATGGGCACAAATTTTAGGAAGCAAGATGAAGAGAAAAGATGTAGAATGACAAACTTGGATATCAAGATTCTTCATGGTCAAGACAAGGTCGTTGTTTGTGAAAAAGAAGGAAGCTAGATCATAGAAAGAGAAATACATTCCGTAGATCTATCCTCATGATCTATAAATAAAAGAAGTTTAGAAGGAATAAGGGACTTCAATCTAAACATTTTACCATCACACCAAACTCTATAAAAATCTAAGTCACACTAACACCAAGAAGAATCATAGAGTGCAAGTACATATAAGTTTCTCCATTTTAAATTTATTTCATTTGTTTTCTTTTCTGTTATTTTCTTTGTTATTTTTTTTCTTATTAATTTATTTTATCTTAATCTTCTTTGAGTTTTCTTCTTTTTCTTTTTTCGATCATTTTGCTTTCTTTAGATTTTAATTTTACTTTCTTGGTTATTCAAAGCTTTCATTTATTTTTACTGCAATTTTTTACATTATTTGCCACAGTTTAATATCAGTGAGCATTTTATACACATTTTGACACAAACACTAAGTAATTTCTGGGTCGAGCCCACTCTTTTTCAAAGGAATCGTATCTGCTCCCTTAACTGAGATCTTGATACAAGTTTGATTCGACATCCTGTTGAGGTTACCAAAAATCATGTGAAACAAATTAGCACGCCCAGTGAAACCCTAGGTTAAGTGACTTGTCAAACTTTGCATGCAATTACGCAATGACAAATTCATAATGTCTGATAGAACCTCTACTTCGATTGATACGTCAAATAATGATACCGGAGAACATACAAGAGGTCCCGAGACAGAAACTATCCCACAAATCAACACTTCAAGTTGAAGGATGAATATTGTGATTATAGAAAAAATTTCTTTGATTGTGATCACGATGTGGCCTCCATATAGTTTGCCTTCAAATTATTTTCCACTATTTGAAAATCCCAACACGGGATATGTGAGAGGCATGACAACTACAAGGAATAATCCTTTGTATAACCCTACATCTCCTCCAGGTTACCCTCCAGTGGGTATACCAACTAACTATAATCCTAATATAAAAAATTATAATGCTTATCAATATATGATGAATAGTCCACCATATTTAGGTTGGTACCCATGTCTTCACAACCCACCTTGATGATGCCAAATGTCTTTCCGACACAGGGTACAAGGACAACCCCGACAAGGTTGCCAACTGGTGGAGTAAGGACTTCTATATTTTAAAAAATGTCGAGAAAAATTTCTGTCGGAACGTCTCCTAATATGGTTAAATTTTTTGCTATGTTTAGACGATAGATTAAAGATAACCATCATGACTTAGTCAATATGCTTACTCAGTAGATGGCTACAATTTTAAACCCTACGATAGAAAATAACAATGCTAGAATAGAACAAGTTTCTCGATGAATCGATGATATTGCAGGAGCGATCAATCGAATGTTTGTACAACTCATAGGGGGAATGCATGCTAATAACTCTCCCTTAATAATAAATAGGGGATATGACCCAAACAGGATACTAAATGAGGCCAGAACAAACAATGGTGCTCAAGTCTGTGGTTAGAACATAACCCAAGTTGTCGAACAAATCTTGAATGGAGCAGGGTTAAATATAAGAAAGATAAATCAACCTTATTTTATTTATTTTTTCCAGACTATGGTTTGCAAGCCAAACTCCCCAGAGGAGTCAAGGCTCCAAAATCCCTCACCAAATTTGCAGGTGAAAGTGGGGAATTGACTATCGAACATGTAGCTCGATATATAATCAAAATAGGAGAAATTGCTGGTAATGAATGTTTTAAAATAAGATACTTTCCCTCTTCTCTCACAAAAAATGCCTTAACTTGATTTTTAACCTGCAACCTAACTGGATCCATAGTTTGGTTCAATTAGAGAGAAGTTTTAATAATCAGTTTCTTTAGAGATGAAATGAAAGAAACTTTGTCTGATTTATTCAAAGTGGAAAGGGAGAAATTTGAGTCGATCAATGACTATTTAATTAATACAATTCAAGAATATGAGAAACAAATGTTTCACTCCTATTCATGAACCTGAGATATTCAAAATGGCCATCAATGGTCTCGACTTCAATATTCAAAAGAAATTAGTAAACCAGCAATTCTTAGACTTGGCTCAGTTGGCTGATAAGGTTCAGCAAATTGAAAATTTGAATAAAGAAAAAGAACATGAATCGAGTAAAAGAAAAACTTTCTTTAATGAGAAAGTGAATTATGTTGATTGTATGAAAGAAGAAGAGTCGAATAACGAGTCTGCCTTTGTTGCAGAACTAAAAGATAGACTACCATATGTATGTTGATCTCTTAATCCAGGAAAAGAAACCACTCCTTTGTCAGGAAGAAAAAGTTATTCTCTCGATTTGACAAAAGCAAAACAAATATTCGACATGCTTTTAAAAGACAAATAGCTCGTACTTCCTAAAGGAAAACGAATGCCATCTATTTTGAAAATTAGAAATAAGAAATTTTGTAAATTTTATCAAGTTCTTGGTCATTATAATAATAATTATGTACGTTTTAGGGACTTGATACAATTGACAATCAAAGATGGTTGATTGAAGTTTGCAGAGAAACCTAAGATGAAAGTAAGAACTCGAACCCAAAGAATTATCTCACCATGGTTCAGGGGAAATACTTAGATTTTAGTCCGGAAAATGTGAGGTTGGCATTCAACTTGCCAAACATGGAAGAGAACGCACGCCCCTACACAAGGAGAGTCAACTTTGATCAAAGGTTGGACCAAGTCCTCATGGACATATGTGTAGAAGGAGCTCAATGGAAGATTGACTCAAAAGGCAAACCGGTTCAACTAAGAAGACTGGACCTTAAGCCTGTAGCTATAGGATGGTTGGAATTCATCCAATGCTCCATCATCCCCACTAGCAACCGATCTGAAGTTACTGTGGATCGGGCCATCATGATTCATAGCATCATGATTGGAGAGGAAATAGAAGTTCATGAAGTCATCTCTAATGAACTCTACAAAATAGCCGAAAAGTCATCCCCCATGGCAAGGCTAGCTTTTCCTCATCTTATTTGCCATCTATGTTACTCAGCTGAAGCTTTCATAGAAGGAGACATTCCCATTAAGGAAGAGAAGCCCATCACTAAGAAAAAGATGGAGCAAGCAAGAGAGCCCATTCATGGAGCTCAAGAGGCGTATGAAGCTCATCACTATGAGATCCCGGAGATGCCTCAAATGCATTTTCCTCCACAAAACTATTGGGAGCAAATCAACACCTCCCTAGGAGAACTAAGCTCCAACATGGGACAATTAAGGGTGGAACATCAAGAGCACTCCATCATCCTTCATGAAATTAGAGAAGATCAAAGAGCAATGAGGGAGGAGCAACAAAGACAAGGAAGAGACATAGAAGAGCTCAAGGACATCATTGGTTCCTCAAGAAGGAAACGCCACCATCACTAAGGTGGATTCATTCCTTGTTCTTATTTCTTCTGTTTTTCGTTTTCTATGTTATGTGCTTATCTATGTTTGTGTCTTCATTACATGATCATTAGTAGTTAGTAACTTTGTCTTAAAGTTATGAATGTCCTATGAATCCATCACCTCTCTTAAATGAAAAATGTTTTAATTCAAAAGAACAAGAAGTACATGAGTTTCGAATTTATCCTTGAACTTAGTTTAATTATATTGATGTGGTGACAATGCTTCTTGTTTTCTGAATGTATGCTTGAACAGTGCATATGTCTTTTGAAGTTGTTGTTTAAGAATGTTAAATATGTTGGCTCTTGAAAGAATGATGACTAGGAGACATGTTATTTGATAATCTGAAAAATCATAAAAAATGATTCTTGAAGCAAGAAAAAGCAGCAAAGAACAAAGCTTGTTGAAAAAAAAATTAGGCAAAAAAAAAAAAGAAAAAGCAAGCAGAAAAAGCCAATAACCCTTAAAACCAAAAGGCAAGGGCAATAAAAAAGATCCCAAGGCTTTGAGCATCAGTGGATAGGAGGGCCTAAAGGAATAAAATCCTGGCCTAAGCGGCTAAACCAAGCTGTCCCTAACCATGTGCTTGTGGCGTGTAGGTGTCAAGTGAAAACTTGAGACTGAGCGGTTAAAGTCAAGGTCCAAAGCAAAAAAAGAGTGTGCTTAAGAACCCTGGACACCTCTAATTGGGGACTTTAGCAAAGCTGAGTCACAATCTGAAAATGTTCACCCAATTTTGTGTCTGTGGCATTTATGTATCCGGTGGTAATACTGGAAAACAAAGTGCTTAGGGCCACGGCCAAGACTCATAAAGAAGCTGTGTTCAAGAATCATCATACTGAACTAGGAGAATCAATAACACTATCTGAACTCTGAGTTCCTATAGATGCCAATCATTCTGAACTTCAATGGATAAAGTGAGATGCCAAAACTATTCAAGAGGCAAAAAGCTATAAGTCTCGCTCATTTAATTGGAGCTATGTTTCATTGATAGTTTAGAATTTATAGTATATTCTCTTCTTTTTATCCTATTTGATTTTCAGTTGCTTGGGGACAAGCAACAATTTAAGTTTGGTGTTGTGATGAGCGGACAATTTATACGCTTTTTGGCATTGTTTTTAGTATGTTTTTAGTAGGATCTAGTTACTTTTAGGGATGTTTTCATTAGTTTTTATGTTAAATTCACATTTCTGGATTTTACTATGAGTTTGTATGTTTTTCTGTAATTTCAGGTATTTTCTGGCTGAAATTGAGGGACTTGAGCAAAAATCAGATTCAGAGGTTGAAGAAGGACTGCTGATGCTGTTGGATTCTGACCTCCCTGCACTCAAAGCGGATTTTCTGGAGCTACAGAACTCAAAATGGCGCGCTTCCAATTGCGTTGGAAAGTAGACATCCAGGGCTTTCCAGCAATGTATAATAGTCCATACTTTGGCCGAGTTTAGATGACGTAAAAGGGCGTTGAACGCCAGTTCTACGCTGCTATCTGGAGTTAAACGCCAAAAACAAGTCACAAACCAGAGTTGAACGCCAGAAATACGTTACAACCTGGCGTTCAACTCCAGAAAGAGCCTCTGCATGTGTAACATTCAAGCTTAGCCCAAGCACACACCAAGTGGGCCCCGGAAGTGGATTTATGCATCAATTACTTACTTCTGTAAACCCTAGTAGCTAGTTTATTATAAATAAGACTTTTTACTATTGTATTAGATATCTTTGATCAGTTGTATGCTATCTTAGATCACGTTTTGGGGGCTAGCCATCTCGGCCATGCCTGGACCTTTCACTTATGTATTTTTAACGGTAGAGTTTCTACACTCCATAGATTATGGTGTGGAGCTCTGCTGTTCCTCAAAGATTAATGCAAAGTACTACTATTTTCTATTCAATTCATCTTATTTCGCTTCTAAGATATTCATTCGCACTCCAACCTGAATGTGATGAACGTGACAATCATCATCATTCCTTATGAATGCGTGCCTGACAACCACTTCCGTTCTACATTAGATTGAATGAGTATCTCTTAGATCTCTTAATCAGAATCTTCGTGGTATAAGCTAGATTGATGGCGCATTCATGAGAGTCCGGAAAGTCTAAATCTTATCCGTGGTATTCCGAGTAGGACTCTGGGATTGAATGACTGTGACGAACTCCAAACTCGCGAGTGCTGGGCGTAGTGACAGACGCAAAAGGATAGTAAATTCTATTCCAGTATGATCGAGAACCTCTAAAATGATTAGCCATGCAGTGACAGTGCATCGGACCATTTTCACAGAGAGGAATAGGATGCAACCAACGACAAGGGTGATGCCTCCAGACGATTAGCCGTGCTGTGACAGAGCATTTGGACCATTTTTCCGAGAGGATTGAAAGTAGCCATTGGCACCGGTGACATCCTTACATAAAGCCAGCCATAGAAAGGAGTAAGACTGATTGGATAAAGACAGCAGGAAAGCGGAGGTTCAGAGGAACGAATGCATCTCCATACGCTTATCTGAAATTCTCACCAATGATTTACATAAGTATTTCTATCCTTCTTTTATTATTAAATTTCGAAAACTACATAACTATTTTATATCCGCCTGACTGAGATTTACAAGGTGACCATAGCTTGCTTCATACCAACAATCTCCGTGGGATTCGACCCTTACTCACGTAAGGTATTACTTGGACGACCCAGTGCACTTGTTGGTTAGTTATGCGAAGTTGTGAAGATATGTTTAGACCATGGTTCTGTGCATCCGTTTTTGGTGCCATTGCCAGGAAATCAATTTCGAACAATAATTCACAACCCGAGTAACAATTTCGCATACCAGGTATCAAATCGAACATGAGTCCCGCTTGCTAATGTGTCAAACAATAAGTGGGTATAGAACAATGCTCCAAACTACTCAAGGAACTATAACTTTAACGTTTCTAGAGGAGGTTTTGGAAATTGGGCTGAAATTCAGAAGAAATGTGCTTTTCAATGAGGGACATGCAGAAGAGGTGGTAGTCGAGAAAGATCTCGACGCAACTTTCAGGATAGAGCTCCCTTCATTCTAATTTGCACATCATCGTCTTCTTTCCCACGTTGTTGAGGTAAGTTTTGAATAGTTGCCATCCCAGAAGCGGAGGCAGTCGCCATAGAGGTGATGGCTAGAAGAGAAGAGGATGCTAACGCCATTGTTGGTGGAAGAATGGTGGAGGCAATATTCATAGCCATACCTATTGTGGCTTAAGTGGAAGAAGCAGTTGTAATAGACGGGGAAGAAGTTTGGTGCTGAGCTAATTGAGAATCCATGGAAATGGCAAAAAGCGGCTTCAGGAAAGAAAAGAAAAGTTTCGAAAGAAAGTAATGGTGAAGACAATGAGAGTGAATGGGGATGAACAAACTCCTAAGAGAAACTGAAGAAGTTTAAAAATAAAAAGGTCCATTAAAGCCCATGGAGAACGTTATGTATTTTTAGGAAAACATGCCAACCGTTTTAAAAATTGTGTAACTGTCTCTTTAAATTCTGAAATTTAAAATTTGGCACGTGACTGGCACATGATCAAATAGAACTTGTCATTTCATTTTCCGAAAAAACAAGTTTTAAGAAAAAATTTGTTAACATAAAAAAATTCGACTGGCGGTGAAATTCGACTATGGTAAAAGCAGAACAACGATTATTAATTGAGTCGAGAATGATCGGAGTAGAAACTGAGCAATTCCAAATTGATAGCATGATACAGAACGTGAGAATTTGTTGGGGCCAAAAATAGATTCCTCGACTAAGATGAGCTTCGACTACAGATTGTGTCGATCTAAAGAAAAGAATTAGTTGAAGCTAATAATAGACAGTGCAAGAGCATCGAAATTGAAGATTTTCAACACGTGAAAAATATGTCAAAAAACAGTTATTGTTTTTTTCTCGAACATTAAGACTTTTGTTTGACCCTCAACCTAAGTTGAGAACATGGGCGAATTTTGAGGAGTAAGCTGAAGAGAGAAGACGTGGAGTGGCAAACTTAGATATCAAGATTCTTCATAGTCAAGGTAAGGTCATAGCCTGAGGGGAAAAAAAGAAGCTAGATCGTGGGAAGAGAAATACATTCTGTAAGTCTATCCTCATGATCTATAAATAGGAGAAGTTCAAAAGGAATAAGGGACTTTAACCTAAATATTTCACTATCACACCAAACTCTGCAAAAATCCAAGTCACACTGACGCCAAAGAGAATCATAGAATGCAAGTGCATGTGAGTGTCTGGAGTCCATTTTAAATTTATTTTATTTTATTTTTTTTCTATTATTTCCTTTGTTCTTTCTTTTCTTGTTAATTTATTTTATCTTAATTTTCTTTGAGCATTTTTCTTTTTCTTTCTTCAAGTATTTTGCTTTCTTTTGATTTTGATTCTACTTTCTTGGTTATTTAAAGCTTTTATTTATTTTTATTGTAATTTTTTATATTATTTGCCATAGTTTAATATTATTGAGAATTTTGTATATATTTTGACACAAATACTAAGTAATTTCGGATCGAGTCCATTCTTTTTCATAAGAATTGTATCTGCTCCCCAAATTGAGATCTTGATATAAATTTAATTTGATACCCTAGCGAGGTTAAAAAAAAAATCAAATGAAACAAATAGTATGACATTAATAGTGTTTATAAGTATTTAGATCACTCTTACTGGCCATTAGAACTATGAAAATTGAATTAACTCTTTGCAAATTATACTATAACATTACAGTTATTGGGTACGTTGGTGGCCATTCAAGCACTCCAAGGCCAAGACTCCCAGAATTGAAAATGAAATTAAGAGTCAGCACAAATAAAAAAGTGTAGCATTCAGGATATTGAGAAGTGCCACTTGTCACTGGATTCACCCGTCAGGTATCTTACGTTTCATATCACTTTTAATTTGATAGAGTTTTCTGTTTCACTATTGAGATAAGAATTATTGATTGATTGATCAATCAATCGCTCTTTTAATTTATACCTTACAAGAATACCTCTGATATTTCTGCTGGACTTAGACCAAATGAATGATTTTAGGGATCGAATATTCAACATTCGAATATGAATTTCACATTTTATATATATGTCGTTCTATTTATACTCTTTTTTTCTTAAAACTAATTTTGCTTGTTAAAAAGCTTTTACAGAGAAAATAAAAAATTATTGAAAAAAATTCAGTTATTTGTTATGCTTGTCTATCTTAGAATAGAAATAAGATTAAGATTACTATTAGTGTTTGAATTTCTTATTATATAATTATCTATGTAAAGATGTTTTTATATAAAGATTAAAATTAAGATATTAATATATATTATATTAAATAATTTAATCAAAAGATATCAAATTATCTTACCGTTTTTAACTATTATATATATTTATATAAAAACATCCTAACGTAAATAGTCACCTTCATGCTAATGTATGCTTTCTCTGAATAAGGTCACATCTATTATGACAAGTTCACACCACACCCCCAATCAAAGAAAAATGTTACGTTGCATTGAAAGGTACATTTCAATTGTCATTATTTCCGTGAAAGCATAGAGAGACCAATTGACTGGGGCCTAATTAATCTCTGCATAATAACTCACTACACCACTGCTTAATTATCAAACACTAAATAAGTAAATTAAATAATATAAGAATGTGAAATTGAAGTGTTACATTATCGTATATATGTGAGGGCTACTAAATTAAATGAAGCCGCCAAAAAATGCGATATTATTAATTAATGGTGTGGTTGTTGTGAAAGATATATGTATGGAAGTGTTTAGGGCCACAAGTTGAGGGGAATTGGAAGAATGTGTATTAAGGCATCAAAATATACCTTTCTGGGTTTGGGGGGTAATAAGAAAGGATCCAAAGTGAGTGAAAGGGGGGGTCCTAAGACGGCATTGACAGAATTGACCAATATTCAGCTTTCTACACACAACACAAACCTCTTTGCACATGCACATAACCCAATTTTGAATTGACCTTTTTGGATTATTCCACACACCCAATGCAATACTTCATTTATCATTTTTGCGATGGACATTGGGTAATAATAATACAATATTGGTGTCGGATTGTGAATATTTTTTAATTTGTTTTTATCATTTTGATTTGAGTTTATTATTGTCACTAGAGATACTTCATTAAATTTTGATACGATTATATCATGATCAAGTTACAAGAATGAACAATGCTATAAGATCAAAATTTATTATTTTTTATTAGCAGTTAACTAATAATATTTAAAAGTATTGACTAAAATAAATTAAAATTATTAGTTTTTTTGTTTTACTTTTACAAGAATGTATATCGTCCAATTAAAATTTATTAAAGTAATTGTTTAAGATTTTGACAATTGAATCGATCATTAAATTGGTAAAATTAAAGATTTAAAGATTTAAAGATTTAATTAAAATTGAACCGAATATAATAAAATGATATATTTATGTATAAAATATATATTTTTAATTTTTTAAATATTTTATTATTTTAAATATATTAACGGTTAAAAAGCTAAACCAACTTGGTCAATTTACTGATTTTTTACTGATTCATTGACAATCGATTTTTTTTAATCGAATTAATCTAATAACTAATTGTTGATTATCGATTAAACTGGTTGGTTCGATTTGATTCTCATAATCATACATATTAATGTTGCAGTTACAATTGCAACTCTAGATTCTAATTTTAAACATTAAACTCTATAATAATAAAAATTTAGTTCTCTAAAATAATACAAAACCGTCTATTTCTGCATAAATATTTTTTATTTTTTGAATTAAAATTTGAGAACGCAGGACAAACTTATCCTTACTTAATTCTTCCTTGGTGGTCAATAATTGATATGAGCGCACTCCTCCGATAGAAATGGGTTCTGTTTTGTTAGAATATTCTGTTGGTATTTCACTATTTCCTTTCCTAGGCAAGTATATATCCAAATACGTTTTTAAAAAATTTTGTATAAGATATTTTTATTTTTAAAAAATATTTATTTTAAATTTTTAAATTTTATAAAAATAAAATATATAAATCTTTTTATTATATTTTTAAATATTTATTTATCTAAATAAAAATAATAAATTTAATTAAGATAAAGATTTATATTTTATTTTTATAAAAATTAAAAAATTTAATATAATAATTATTTTGTAGGAATAAAAATGTTCGACGTAAAATTTCTTAATGTCTTATTTTTATATTTTTGTTTGTTGTTGCTTGGACGAGAAAACCTTTTTTAACAAAAAAATAAATTTATTATCGCAAATCTCATTAAATAAAACGAAAAAATTAAAATTAAAAGAAGAATGTAGCAGGAGAAACCGAAATTGTTATATAACATCTTTGTCACAACAAAAAACGGCTCTGAATGGCTCCACATGTACCAATTGGTCTTCATTCAACTCTGTCAGGCTTCACTCAAATAATGGGATGGCTACTGCAGCATTTTGTAATTATCTGATTAATTTTTTATGAGAAACTAAAATTAGTGAAATATGCTATAGTTTTTTTGAGAATATATTAGATGAAATTTTTAAAGCGAAGAAAAAGTTCTTTACAAAAATTAGGCTGAAAGTGAGTCGAGTTGAACTGAGTTAGACCAAGCTTAAATTTGACTCACGAAAATTGAGTTTGGCTCACAGTTTGATTCATTAATAATTGAGCCTATTTCTTAAGCTTAACTTTGACTCACCAAAAGCTCACGAGCAAGCTCGAACTCATGAGCTGGCTCAAATAATAGGAATATAATCTATAATTTTATATCAATAAATTATAACTTATATGTTTTAAAAAAAAATATTTAAAAAATCAATTTAATATATTCTCTATTAGTAATAAATTATAAAATATTTATTTATATCCTATATCAGAATTATATATAAAAAATAAATATAATATTTAAATAATTAAGATCATTAATATATATATATATATATATTAAATGCATATAGTATATGTGTGTATATATATATATAATTGAGCCAGTTCATGAGTTAATGAGTTGAGTTTATCCAAACTCAACCTCGACTCATTTAATTTATGAGCTTATTTCTAAATTCAAACTCGACTTATCAGCTCACGAATTTAACTTATCAAATTAATAACGAGTCGAACTCGAACTAATTTATAAGTTGGCTTGACTTACTTCTAACCCTGACGAAAAGGTAGTTAGTATTTCTTGATATTTTTGTTCTAAAGATTGTAGAATATAATTTTCAGCACATGCTAATCAAGAAGAACAAGTACTAATTATATTATATTATATATATTGTTTTGCAATTTTATAACATTCAAACCTTATCAAATCAAATATATGGTGGCCGTACACACGCGCGTTCATATAAAATTGTTTAAATTTTTCAACTAAAATTTTTTGGTCAAAATTTTATTTTGTGAATTATGAGACAACATTACTAAGTTTTATATAGATAAATGTGTTATATGATCTAATCACCTTTTTATTTATATATTCAAAGTTTTATTTTAAAAAAATTAATTTTCATACACTATAAAATATAAAAAAATTTTACATCAATAATTAATTATATAGTGTCATATTAATAAAGAGAAATATTAAAGTTTTAACAGAATTTATTATTTTTAACTATCATTTTTAATTATTAATCTAATTTTTTTAGTTTAATAATCTAATAACATATTTTTAATTTACACTTTTAAATATTAATAATTAATTACAGAACTAAAATAATAAATTTTATTAATTTTTTAACATTTTTTAATAATAAAAATAATTAATTTTTAAGCATTCTATTTTCAAAATCATCTAATAATTACATAAATTATTTGATTAGATACTTATGTAAAATATTTTATATTATCTCATGATCAATATATCAAAATTAAATTAAAAAAAGATGGTGTAATCTAGCTTAAAAATATGGATGAGTGTGTAGCAGCATTGTTATTATTGGTTCGGGAAAATTGTCAGCTTCTGAAGGAGTGGCCATAGGATATTAACAGATAGGAGGTGGAACAAAAGAAGAGATTTAGAATTGGCCATTTATTGGGAAAAAAAAAAAAAACTCAGTTAATTTTAAATAGCAATGGAGGATTGGAGGGTGACGAATGGCATGATGTATTTTTAGATTACATAATGTACAATTAGGTAAGTGCATAAAAACATATAAAAAGCCCCAACCGAAGTTCCCTTAAGGGTTAAGACCCTACCAGCATAGAGCCCCCACTTTCCTTACTTAGTATATGAAGAATTCAAAGAATTATACATAGAATTAATTTGTGCCATTTTTCGCCATACTTCGAAGTGCCATATTAAAAAATTAGAGCCTAGGGATATCTATTTGTATACTTTGATTTGATTTATAATAAACTCACAGAAAGTTCCATGTGATCACGTAACACTTGGCTTCTGGCAGTTAGTAGGTTTGTGATTGTCACAAAAAAGCACCACTAAAGCTAAGCTTGAGGATTTCGTTATTAGTTAGAAGTGTTAATAGCTTTAGATTTAATGGCAATATATATGTGATATAAATTTATTTTAAGAGTTTAATTTTAATATATTTATAATATAAAATATTTTAGACAATCATTTAATTATATCTCGTTTGTTTTTTATAATTATTCATATAATCAATGTAAAAAATAATTACTTTTATTGATGTAATGTTATGTAATTAGATACATATAAAAATTATTTTTATACTAACAGTGCATCAAAATTAAATTTGTGTTTTAATTATAAAATTGTTATATTAAATGAGTAAATATAACTATTTTTTCACTTATTATTTCAATACTTACAATAGAAAAAATAATAATAAAATAATTATATAATTTTTTTTATATTCTCCTGTTATCAACTTTTTTTTAATTTTATTTTTATAAATTACTCTCTTAAATGTCATCAACCGTCCTTGTACTAAAAGTTTCAGCTTATATACTTTTCCTTCCCACTTTCAACATCTTCAATTGGTGTTCCCTCCATAGTCCATACCTTAAATTTAACCCACAAAGATAATTTACAATAATAAGCACAAAAAGATCTTATTATACAATTGTATACACATGATCCCTTTTATTAAACACCACCACTAATAAAAGTAACATTTACAATTTTCCTTTTCCGGGTTATTCAATATATATAGATTTTTAATGAATCCAAAACACAATAACATATAGTATTATATTAAATAATAAATACGCGGTGATATAAAGGATGTTACATCATCATAGCATTAAAACCTTAAACTGCAGCCGCTGTTATAAGAATTAAGAAGTTGTATATATGCTTATTAAAACATGTTATGTAAGAGTGAGTACCTAATTGATAACTGTTGAAGTCACTATACATAGAATTGTTGCAAATAGTGACGTCATGCTTTCTTCAATTCCTCTGAATTGGAGAAATTCATGAACCTTTCAGAATCTGCACTTAAATCCATTGGCGGATGCTAAGATAGGGCTTATAGCGGTTTAGGACATTACTCTTTCATGTGTACTGTTTATGTGTGTCACTTTTTTGTTCACATGCCAGCCCAATAATAAGGGTCGAGAAGCTGTTTTTCCTTTTCATATAAATTAATTAATTAATTGTAGAATTCTTTTAAAAAAAATAAAGTGAAATAAAATGCACCGTGATTCATATTTCTAGTTTTATTTGTTGAATTGGCAAGAAATATACTAAAAGAAAAAATATCAAAATGATGAAGACAAGTGTTTCTAAAAATTATTTGTCGAAATTCTTTTGAATATTTTGTTAAGGAGGAGTGTTAGGGACAACAGAATTTATAATGTTTAGCCATCAATTAGTCATTATCAATATTTTTAATGATGTGAGATGACATCTAATGGTGTAAGATTACTCATTTTTCTTTTGATGATTAAATACTGGCCAAATTTTTATAAAAATGCTGGCCTCTAGACTTTCTCTTTGTTAAGAAATCACTTGTTTTAAAAGTTTAATCTTATAGTAGAATACACATGATAATAAAATGGATAGAAAATCTCAAAATTTTATATTTCTAACGCTATTAATTAGTTTTTCATAGATAATAAATGGATGGAAAATCTCAAAATTTTATTACTTTGATATAAGTTTTTTTATTTTGAAAAAGAGTTTTAGTTTAGCACATTTAGGATATAAAAGTTACTATCTCAGCTATTAGCATTATAATACAAGCTAGGTTGAGTCATGAACAGAATATTCTTCGGTGAGTTTAAATGTAATCTCGTTTATATTTCACTTTAGTCGCATTCACAAAAAATGGTGTGACACAACACATAAATAAGTGAATTTATCTTAAATAAAGTTAACAGAACCATATACTATATATTAATTGATAATTTCCTTATATTTGTTGTGTGCGCGGCCTCTCATGGATTCAGAAGCCAAATTGTTGGCCCAACAAGTTCCCTAAAAATCATGAAGAATTAGACAATGTTCCCAGTCAACATTCAAGAAGAGGCTGAAAGAATATGCAAAATTTGATGACTGGAAACACGGACTGAACCCTAACGTATGCAAACTTGTGTTGTGTAGTAGCGTAGAACCACAATTGATGATGATATAAAAGAAAATTGAAGTTGCGTTCAAATTAAGGGCCACATCAACACCAACATACACACACGAGAACTTGTAGTTCTTGTCCTATGTATCTATGTAAATATATTACAGCTAACAATAACGTCAATAATATTAGAAGCAGGGTTTGCGTTTTGATCGTGTGGTCATAGTTGCGGTTGCAGATGCAATCAAATTATATACTTAGAAACATATTGCAACGTTAAACATATAATTATTTATGTGACTTTATCTAATAGTATTAATTTTTTTTTAAAAAAAATTTATAATATAGTATTAGAATTTTTATGAAGAAATAATTCAAAATTTAATCTTTGCTGCGATCCTTAAAAGATGAAATTTTATGGCTAGTATAAAACAAAAATTGACCTATGCTAATTTATTATTTAAACTCAAAAGATTCTATTGCATAAGAAGACGTATTAAATATATAACAATTTAAAAATATTAGTTACACTATAAAAAATGATAAATATTGTTGAATTTATCAATAGAATAACGAAAATAATTTGTTGGTAAACATATTACTGTTGAAAATAATTTGACGGTGTAATTTTCGCCGGTAATTAATTACTATCGAATTTTTCAATTAGTAATTACCGGCAGATTCTACAGTGTATTTTTTTATCAAAACTATTTGGTTGCCGCAAAAAATTTTTGTCGATAATTTTGACGTCACACTATATTGTTTCATACTTTCAAATTTTTTCTCTGGTAAATCTGATAATAAATTTAATTTTTTATTATTTCTAATTTTTTTTAACACAATTAGTAATAAAATTCTAAATAATAAAAATCAAATAATAATTTTATTTAATATTAAGTTTACTACAAAATAAAAAGTTAAATAAATAAAATATAATCAAATAGTCAAGAAGAAAATCCTAATCACTATGGATCTTGATAGTCGTCGTCATCATCACCCCCTGGTCCTGCTGAGGCGGCAGACTAGGCAATGATGCGGTATCCCTCCAGCAGCGCTACTACCACCAGCACGCATCTGCTCGTAGTACACCGCCTTCTGTTGCTGTAACACTCTACCCTTCAAAGCCTTATGCTTAAGTCATAAATTAATGAGGGTTTGGTGCTAGATACAAAGTTGAGATATAAATACTTATGTATAGAAGAAATATTAAGCTAGAAGCTTGTAAGAGAATTTTAAACCTTAGATAAAAGACAATTTGCCAATCATTCACACTCGATAGCATACGTATGCACGTCAGAAAAGAAGATAACAAAAAGCTTTAAAAAAAATAAGAGTAAAGAGATATATATAAGTATATATAATAATATCTACTAGCCTCAGCTCGTGAAGATTAAACCGGCTAGAGTTACAACAGTAAAACAATTGATATACATAACCTATCTCTCTAAGAATACATCATAAGCCTCTATAGGCAAGTCTTTAAAATAAATAAATACATCATATACGTTTTTCAAAAGGAGAGATTCTAAAATTAAAACAAAAGCAAAAAGTCTTCTTCGTCATCCTCCAAATAGAACTCCCGCTCATTGAGGAGTGCTGGGACCTACATCTGAAAAACAGAAATAATATATGGGTGCAAACCCAACCCAAGAGGGTTTCCAGTAGGGTAAAAGTGCTAAATTGATACAATATAAGGTAATAGAAACTCTCTAAGAAATCTTAATCTTCAACGTCTCAATGATCCAATCCTAGAGTTCTCACTAAACCAGAATATGACAACTTACCTAAAGGATTCTAATATAACCATTTATTCTCATTTTTTCAAAAATCTCTAATCACCACATCAGAAACAACCCTCAGTGTTACCATTGCCAGCATAAGGGATCTCTTAGTTGTTCAAATACATACAAAGTAATACAAAGAATACACAAATAAAGCAATTAGATCAAATAGCATATAGATACAATTATTCAACAAAGCAAGCCAAATACAAGATACACACCCAATCAAAACACACAAATGAAAATGATGTAAGTCTGCCCTATGTCTAATGAGCTCATCTGTAGGTTATACAGCCAAACCTAACATGTCTGGTAGCGAACCCCGGACAATCCCTCGGTGTGTGCATCCCCAAGAGGTATTCACTTTCTTTGGAAGAATTATCCGAAAAGGTATAAGTATCCGGCCACATCTTACGACGGAGGATCAACAAAGTCTCAAATCTCAATCTGGAGCAAGTGGGGCGAACCACACCTTTGCATCTACCCAAGGAGTTCCAAACTCAACCCAGAGCAAGTGGGGTGAACCATTGAATCTATCCAGGGAGTTCCAGTCTCAATCCGGAGCAATTGGGGGTAAATTACTGCATCTACCTGGAGAGTATCATATCAATCAAATTTGTTTCCATCATCCAATCATATCAACTCACCCCTTCAATCACTTCCAACTCATTTTGACTCAATAATTTCCTTCCCAACGCTTTCTACCCTCTAATCCACCGTCTCTATACTCATTATACAGGTTACAAAAGTTTATAAGTTTTCCAGGAAAGCCAAACATTCAAAAATAGAGTTTAAATGAGAAAACAAGACTTGTGCGTACGCATCACCCTTCTGCGTACGCATAAATCAAAAGTGCAACCAGCTTATGGGTACGCATGACTAGTTGTTCATACGCACAACTTGTAAAGTTTTCCTCGAGCGTGCGCACATCCCTTGTGCGTAGCATGAGTCCTTTCACCCGTTCTGACCTGTGCATGTGCATATATACCAGAAATTCTACTTTTTCTACAAACTCTCATATTTCAAAATTTTACACCTAATTTTAAACTCTCATAACTTTCTCTACCAAATTCCAATTTTTTTTATTTTTAATCCAATATAAAGCTCTCATCACCACCTTTAATTCAAGATAAATTTCATCAAGATCCGAACTCCGAGTGCCAAGTTATGACCTGTCGAAGTGGGTCAAAACTCTATTTTTACCAAATCCTCACAAATCTCCAATTTCATCAAACCTCAACTCAATTTAGTCCAAATCCACTGCAATACCATTTCTAAACACTTCAAACACTCACTTATCAATCCTTATCCATTTCAAGCCTAATCAACCCAATCATAACGTATTTTAACACATTCTATCATATATACCATTTCACAACAACAACACATAACACTCCCAAACTAAATTCAATCATTATTTCAACCCATTTGCAACATAGAAAAAATTCACACCAAATTAGATCAATCATCTAACTTAACATCATCAATTCATCAATTACAACCTAACCAAACCATCAACTTACCTCAACTTACCACATAGGGGATTCCTCACTTTATCCCAGCCTCCGGCCCAATTTTCATATTAATGTCTCAAAAGCTAATCAAATCACAATTTCATTCAACTCAATCAAAATCTTTGCAAATTCACACTTTATCTCATCAATACTCAATCATCAACCACCATATATCAAAATTCCACCAAACCAAACAATCAACCACAACAATTCAACAATAATCCTAAGTCCACTAACCTAGGATTTCATGTCACATTATATGGTATTTATCCGAAACATAAACCCATACCTTAATGTCACAATTTCAAGCTTTTCCTTCTAATTTCTAAGCATCAATTTCACAAATCTCCTAAATCAAGCTTCCAATTACTCAATCTAACACTATATCATACAATTTGACACAATATCAAAACTAGAGCTCATATAAATTGATGAGCCAAGAGGAGGAAAGAGATCCTTACCTTTCCCTATTGAAATTGGTGATGGAAATCACCAAGAACACAAGCTAGAAAACCCAAAATACCAAAAATTCTCAATACCCAAGCTCAAAACATGAAATCAGATTTGAATGATAAATTAAAACTGGGATTTCAAGTTACTCACCAAAGTAATCAATTAGAATTGAAGAGAAGCAGACAAGATTTGTGTGGAAGCAAACAGTGCGGCGATCGGAGTTCTGGAGCAAAAGTTATGGAGGTTTGAAGCTATTTGGGGCTAGGATTTCTTCTTCCCTTCTCTCTCTTCTTTTCTCCACAAGTTCTTCCTCAAAATAGGGGTGGATGCGTGCTGAATGTTGTAACATCCTAACTTTTAGTACTTCATGATCACACTAAAAGCTCAGCCATTACTTACCTCTAAACCTTCAATTTCATACTATATTTATTTAATATTGAGCATTTGCGAATACGAACCGAAAATTTTAATTAAGAAAACGAAGATTCTTTATTTTAAACCATTTAACTACATAGCATTAAATTCATAGACTTATTTCAGGATTCTCAAAAACAAATTCTACCCCTCTAAAAATCAAGACAATAAATGACGAGGGAAAAATAAATTCTAACAACTCAATTCATGAACATAATCTTCTATGCTTTTGTAGCTCCGCACTAAACCTTCGCACCTGTAGCTAAAATGGGTGAAAATAGGGGGAGGGGGGGTAAGAATTGGGGAGTTCTTAGTAGGGTCGGGGTGTATAGTTATAGTCATTTTATTTTATTCCTTAGTCAACAGAAGCACACCACAGAACACAGACAAACTTCAACAAAGCATGATAAGTAATTCACTCAGAAGTCAATTAACAAAAACACACAAACACGTTCACAAAATTTCACAACATAGAAATATGCGCAAATGTCTATGATGCTTATCTAGTCTTATACAGGCCATGAGCTCATGTATCGGTTTGTTGTCCGATTTTCAACACTGGTCCTGAGATAAGCGTTTCATATCGCCGTCCCTATCTCAGCCAACGTCCCCTCAATGAGCGTTACGCATCACCTTCCTCATAGGGAAACCTTTCTTTCGGTCTCCAGTGAGTGTTACGCATCGCTGTCCTCACTGAGCCGTCCTTATAGTATCAAGTGAGCGTTACGCATCACCGTCCCCACTAAACACTTGGCACTAATGCCCAAACAACACTCAATTTATTTTCAATCTTTGCTCTCTACTCTACTAGGTAAAGATCTCTTTAATTAATACATTCTTTTCTATCTGCTCTACTGTGGCAGACGTTCATTAAAATCTTTTCAGTTACTACTCTCTGCTTTTCTGTGGCAGAGATCCTATTACTTAATACATCCTTCTCTTTTTGTTCTTTTTCTTTTCTTTTCTTTTTCATCTTTCTTTTTTATTTTCTTACTTCTTTTTTCTCTCTCTTATTTTCTTTCCTATCACTCCATAATATAAATTATCTTCGCATTATTCCCTCGCCTTTCCCTAAGTGTCTTAGGAAAAAGAATTATAAAATACTTTAATTAGTTTGCGTTCTCTAAAGCTTTTAAGATCACTTTGTGCTCTTCTCTGACTTATAATAATATTAATAATATCTTTACTAGATAATATTCTTAATAAAATAATAATAAATAATAATATAAATAAGATATTTTAAATGGTAAATAAATAATATTGATATATGTTCTTAAAAACTTAGCTTCGTAAAGCTTTTATTCTTAAACTCTTGTTATCTATGTTTTAAACCTCAAACTTTTAAATATTTTATTTTTAACTCAACATTTTTACAAAATTATATTTGAAACCTCACTTATTTTCATATTTATAGAAATAATCCTGAACCTTTATAAAATATCCATTTTATCCCTGAACTTTATTTATCACCAAAAATACCCGAAAATTTATACAATTACAAATTGTACCTCGATTTTTATATACAAATACAATGTTATCCTTCAAAAATAAAGTTTAAATATTAATCTTCCTCTTAGACCAAAACCAAAACTCTTAGCCCTTTTCTTTCAAAATATTACTTGTATTTTAATCCGTTTTTGAATTTTTCGGTTACCATTTTTTTACAGCTTTTAATTTAATTTTTCAACCACTAAATCTCATCAATTTTTTCAATATTCAAGTTTAACAACAGTCCTCAAATACATCAAAGATAGTTCAGTTCTTGTCAGATCTATAATGGCAAAACTTTAAAGTATCAAAATCAACGAGATTCAACAAAATTTTAAGCACAAAATCACTCAAATTTAAGGAATAATCATCAAACTAACAATCACACATCAAGAATACATTTAATTCACATTAAAATTACCAAACTCTACCTTTGGGAATAATCATCAAACTAACAATCACACATCAAGAATACATTTAATTCACATTAAAATTACCAAACTCTACCTTTGTATGAAGTCAAAATACTTGAAACTCTGGAAAAGCTTTCTGACCAAGCTACCAAAAAAAAAAAATATCAGAATTCGTCTGTGTCTTCCACAACTCCAATTGGCCAAATTCAAGGGGAAGGAAAGTTACGTTATCGTCAACTTCTACCGAACAAAAGTGATGCCAACGTGTAGAGGAGGAAGATACGAATACTTTTACCGGATTAAATTTTTATTGGAGTTACGGATCTCAAGAAATCAAAACCAGAAGCTTGGAGGTTCATGGTTCTCCTCACCCACGGTTCATTCTCTTTCTTTATTCTTCTTAATGGTTCGGTGGTGAATGAAAGAAAATGAGGGTGATTAAAGACTAATGGTGTTGAATGGAAATTTGTAGTATTAAAGCTCAGTAGGTGTCATTAATAATAATAATAATAATAATAATAATAATAATAATAATAATAATAATAATAATAATAATAATAATTCTTTTATTTTTTCTGAAATATCTCATTATAATAAAAATTATTTAAAAATTTTAATGGATTTTAAATTCAAATTATCATAAAATTTAATTTATTTACTTTTAGAGAAATAATTTTCTTTAAATAAAATAATAAATCATGAATAAATCATTATTTAATTTTTAAAAATTCGGGTTGTTATAATTTTTATTAAGTTATGAGCCTATAGGTATGGGCTTAGACTTTGGACCCAACGTGGGTCCGTTTGGTGATTTAGGATCGTTTGGCCCAACCTCAGTCCAAAATCTTTAAAATAAGTGTCCGATTTTCTATTCTAATTATTTTCTCTTATCATTTCCATAGCCTTAGCTTTCTCACTCACAGTATCAGATAGATTTAAGCTGGTACAGTAAATGTTAACGCCGATACGTATTTTTTCCAAAATAATTATATTTTTATGCTTAATTTATATTTTACCATTAAATTTAATTATGAATTCTAATATATATTCCGGACATCTTAATCCCAATTAGCGCAGTTTTAATTAATTAATTTACTTAATTTAATTTTCTCAGATTTTACTATTGCTGCATCCGTTGAATTCACTCTAGGTCTTGGCTAAGCTCTAGCCTGAGGGAATCTGTGTCTAACATATGTGCGAGGATTTTATTATACATCTTCTTAGACTGCATGTTACAGCTACTGAGCCTATTGGTGAAGGCTCTGGGTGAGATTCTGCACTTGCTCCCTCAAATCGATGTTGTCCTCGGGATCGACAGAGTTGGTGGCAGAGGCGGATGAAGCTGTCAATGTGCAGGTGGAGAGGTGATGAATGAAAACTTGTCTCTCAATAAATTTTTCTTTGGCAAGTATACCGAATTGTTGTCAAGTAAGAACTCACAATAGAGTGAGGTCGAATCCCACAGGGATTAACGGATTAAGCAATCAATGGTTAATTGATTATCCTAGTTAGACGGTTCATATTTGGATGATGAGCAACAAGAAAATGTAAATTACATGAATGTAAAGGAAAACTATAAATTGCAGAAAAGAAAAATGGCAAGAATAGTAAATGTAAGAACTAAAAATAAAATGAACATTGGGATTAAGAGATATTGCAATCCTCTGGATCAAGTTCATTCTCATCTCTTCCTCAATCAATGCATTCATTGATCTCCTTGGCAATCTTAAGTTATTGGATCCCAATTCCTTGGCAACCCAATCTCTCTAAGCTTGAACAATTGCCCAATTCCTTGATTTAATTGTTCATGGGAAGAGATGAAGTATGGTCACTGATTATACCACATGTATTTCCAAATCAAAGTGTTGGTAGGATTAAATGTCACTATATCCATCCAAACCCTAATTTGGTCCAACATGAGAAAGCAATTCTAGCATGATCTCCTCATCCCTTTTCCAAGGCTCAGAGGAGATCCAATTATGGAGAGTTTCTTTTCCAAGACAACTAACCAATTGATTTAAGATTGAAAGCTTTCTAGTAAAATCAAGAGAAAAGAAAGAGGAAGATGAATGATAAAAACAAATTAATCCATTGAATTGTAACAGAGCTCTCTAACCCAATTAAAAGAGTTAGTTGTTCATTGCTCTATTCAACAGAGAAGAAAAAAAGTGCAGAAGAATAAAGATGAAGATTAAAACTGAAATTGAGACTTCAACATTCATAAATGGAAAATTACAAACTATAAAATGAACTACTACTAAAGAAAGAAAAAGAAAGAAAAGTGTGTGAGGGGAGGGAGTCCGAAGACCCCAATACAGAATCCCCCCTCCAATCCCGAATGAATTGAATATTAAAACTAAGGCCTTTATATAGGCTCTCCTAAATTACAAAATGAAATGAAACTAAAAGTAAATTACAATTAAATGAAAATTCCTATTCTAGATGCTTCTTGTGACCTTGATTGGTTGACACTTCTGGGCTTGCTTCCTTGTGGTTGGGTGGTCCTTGAAAGAGAAGTGAATCAAGTTGAGGTCCAAGTGCTAATCGTTAGTGCTACCGTTAGCCACACTAACGCTACAAGTATGGCGTTAGTGCTGAAGTTAGTGTGACTAACGTCACACTTGCTACCCAGTTGGTGTTTTTGGGGCTTAAAAGATGCCTCTTGTTTTTACTCCAATTTCATGCCCACTATAAACTATTATATATCATTGGAAAGTCCTGAATGTCAGCTTTCTAACGCAACTAAAATCACCTAGATTGGACCTCTATAACTCAAGTTATGCTCCCTTGAAGGGGACAGGGTCTCTGGCATAGTCGCTAGCATTATTGGCAAAAGTGAGTGCCAATAACGTCAGCGTTCAGGGGATTAATATTGCCAGGTTCTGGAGCTCAAACTTAATATCCACCCCATACTATTATATATTGTTGAAAAGCTCTAGATGTCTACTTTTCAACGCTTTTGGAAGCGCATCATTTGGAGCTGTACAGCTCGAGTTACACTTCTTGGAAGGTGAAGAGGTCAGCTGGCCTTACTACAGGTTGATTCCATGTTCATCTTTGTACTTTTGGGACAGGTTTTCTCCCTCAAATTTAGTGTCCACCATATAGTGCCATATATGCTTGGAAAGCTCTGGATTCCTACTTTCCAATGCCACTCGAATCACCTCATTTGGAGCTTTGTGGCTCAAGTTATTCTTGTTTGACGAAGGCATGATCAGGCTGCCAGGTGAGATTTTGCCCACGTTAGTGTCCACGTTAATGGCACTAACGTGGCCACTAACGTAGGCCTTTTAGTTCTTCGCTAGCGTTATTGGCACTCACTTTTTCCAATAACGCTGCTCCTTGTCCCTCTTTCCCACGTTAATGGTCCACGTAAGTGGCGTTAACGTGGCCATTAACGTGGGTCTTCCTTTGCTTTGCTAAAGTTAGTGGCGTTAACGTTGTCACTAACTTTCCATGCTCCCCTTCTTCAAAGTTAATGCCGTTAACGTTCCCACTAACGTTGGGGCTTCTCCTCTCTTCCACGTTAGTGCCCACGTTAGTGGTGCTAACGGGACAACTAACGTGGGCTGAGATGACCTTCGAAGACGTTAGTGGTGTTAACTTTACCACTAACATTGCAAACTTTCCTTCCTTCCACGTTAATGGCCACGTTAGTGGCACTAACGTAGCCACTAACGTGGCTCTTCCCTACTTCTTGTTCCCTAAAATCAATCAAATAAAGTGCATCAAAGTCTTGCTCTTAATCATGAGATCATGCATCATCCATTTTATCATTCAATTCATGCATAATTCTCATGAAATCATTCAAAATTCACAATGTTTGCTTGAATCATGGTATGAATGCATTTTCAACCAAATACTTGCTTATTTCTTAAGAAAATGCATGAAACCAACCTAAAGCATACAAAAAATGGCTAGTAAAACTAGCCAAGATGCCCTGGCATCACAACACCAAAGTTAAATCTTGCTTGTCCCCAAGCAAGAAAAGAACTATGCACAAAGAATTCTCTTAATTGGAATGTATTGAAGAATTGCTTATGATGCCTTAGTGGGTGAAGTAAATAAGTGGCAGTGGGATGAACTTTAATTTGTATGCTTATGCAAGGATTCCAGTGCTCATTAGTCCTTACATTTTAGAAGTCTTAGATCTTAGGACTTTCATTCAAATGATATTATGGAAGTCTCTTTATAGATTGTCACCTTGAAGCAGCACTTATTTTCTAGCATTTTTTTTTTTTGGATTTTGGCCTCGACTCTAGGTGTCTTGTCTCAAAGCGACTCTTTAGATAAGCTTTCAATCAATACTCCCAAACCAATTGGTCTAAGGTATTAGGTGTTGAAGCACCCCTTAGGATTTACTTGATCAAGCCTCTGTCTTTGATACAAATCCACCACAAGCATTTAACTAGGACAATAACTCTTTGAGTTCTTGTTTCTTTCTTTTTCTTCCTAGTAATTGATGCTCAGAGCCTTGGGCTTGTTCTTTGTTTTTCTTTTTCTTTTGTTTTCTTTTGTTACTGCTTTTTGGATCAATAGATGTTTGAGAAATTCCATAATACTTCTCTAAACTTCATTTCCTGTCTATGAGCTCCCATGCAAGTTTTCACAAACATGCAACCTCAATACACAATCATACAATCAGAACCTTCACTCCTCTTAATCTTTTGCTTGCCCCAAGATTTATAAAATTCTTTAACATTTTCCTTTCAAAAGAATGATTTGTTTGTTGCATTCTTAGAGATATTGGGTGCAAGTAAAGTTTAAGATGATAATCATGATATCAGAGCAACATGTTACAAATCAAATATCAACTATGCTTATTTCACAAGGAGTAATCACACATGCATATAAAGAAAATAGAAGACAATCATGCAATTAAAGTGCTGGAAATAAGTAAGAGAAAAAAAAGGAACTTTACCACCTTGTAGTTCATCTTCATTGTTGTTGTCCCTTTCTTCCTATTCTTCCCCTTCCCATACCAAACTTAGAATGATTGCTTATCCTTAAGCAACAAGTAAAACAATGGTGATGGGTTTATGATGGATCATGAATGTCTTAGAATAAAGTGTGAGTATGCATGTGTTTCAGCAAGCAAGATTAAGGATCACAATAAGGGCACAAGAACTAAAAACAGAAACATTGTGATGGCATTAATAAGTGGTGTTGGCATGGTACTTTGCATGAAAGTTAAGTGGCAACACCAAACTTAGTGTGACACTGTCATTTTAGAATGATGCAAATACCTAGTAAATATTGAAAATTATTTTGTTGCATGTCAACACCAAACTTAGATTGTAATCATATGTCAAATTATTGAAAGCAAACTAAGTAAGGAAAGAAAATGTTACCTACGGTTGGGTTGCCTCCCAACAAGCGCTCTTTTAATGTTATTAGCTTGACATGTTGTTCATGAATTTCTTCCTCTTCTTCCAGTTTGTTAAGAGGAATGACCTCAAGAGGAAAGAGGAGCCAGTTAATGCCCCTTGTTTTGACTGCCTCTCCCCAGCAAGCTTTCTTTTGTTGTTAGCTTGAGTAAACTTGCTTGTTGGGGTAGGGGTGGGATGACTTTTGGTTGACCTTTTCTTCTTCATGGATATTGTCCTTCTTTTCTTGGTCACCATCCTCTTTTTAGTGCTCATGCTGATTGCCTTCACCACCTTGATTTCAGTACTTGGGTGTTGTATGATGGTTGGAGCATCCTCCTCATCAAGAGCTTCTTGAATTAGTGGTTCAATGAACTCACCCTTTATGCAACTCTCTGTTTTATTAGAGTAGTGTGGACTCCCTTGATTGACTTCCTCCCTTTCTTCTGCATGATGTTGCATTGAGCCTTTTGGGAGTGAGTTTGCATGTTCCTTTGCCACCCTTAGTAATCTCTGTGGGTATGGAGCTTTGGGCTTATATACTCTCATAACCTCCTCCTTCTTTATAGAAATTTCACTTGATATGGATGCCTCTTTTTCTTGTTCTTCTGATTCCCCCCTTGTTCTTGACGATTGAATGAACTCCTCTGTTTTTGGAGGGAGTGAAGTGGTCTCTCTTTGTGATCTCAGCTCTTCAATGAATTGTTCTTCAGAATAGGATTGTGCTGTCTATCTTAATCTTTCTTCATGCTCCCTTTTTGCTATTTTCTCCTCTTCGTTTGTCTTTATTATTTCTTCAAGGAGGAGTTCTATCCTAGCAAGTCTATCTTCTTCTCTTCTTTTTTTGAGTTCTTCAATGATGAGTTTCATCCTAGCAAGTCTATCTAAAGAAGGTTAGGTGGGTTGTGATGGTTGGTTGGGGTTGGCTTGTGAATGGAATTGATTGTTTTGTGATTGTGTGTTCAGAAAGTGGTATAACTCTTGTGGGTAATGGATTGAGTTTTGTGGATGGTGAGATGAATTGTATGAATTTGGGACGGAATTTTCTGCTGAGGTATACTCAAGTGATGAAGAATTTAGGCATGTAAAACTTGGAGGTGAGGTTGGATAATTGAGAGGTGATGGCTCTTGATGAATGGGGTATGAATGGGTGAAATCTCTTTGATTTTGATCTTTCCAGCCACAACTTGAGTAGTGATCAATTTCACCAAAATATGGACCATTTTGTGGCTCTGGAAAGTACCCCATTTCATGTTCTTGATACTTCCACCCACCATGAGCAAAGTAATGTGAATCATTCCGTGGTGGTGGAGAGTTTCTCATGAAATTTGATTGACTAAAATCTGATGGATGCTCCTTTCTTCCCTGCAAAAAGCTCTGTCTCAAACAATAATCACCAAAAGAAATTAGAATCTCCATTGTAATAAATGAGGGATTCTTAGTGAGGCAATATCACAAACAGTTAGTTAGCAAAAGAAAATAAAGAAACAAAAGAAAACAAAAACAAAAGAAAAGTGTCTAATCTAGTAAATCAATCAACCGGTAGTTTGTTAATCACAATTAATCCCAGGCAACGACGCCATAAACTTGATGCACGGAAACTTGTCTCTCAACAAATTTTCCTTCGGCAAGTATACCGAATTGTCGTCGAGTAAAAACTCACAATAGAGTGAGGTCGAATCCCACAGGGATTAACGGATTAAGCAATCAATGGTTAATTGATTATCCTAGTTAGACGGTTCATATTTGGATGATGAGCAATGACGTTGTGATTTTTGCCAGTAAAGAATTTCATAAAAATAGTTGCGTTGTAGATATAGTCTCTAAACCAATAAAAATCCCTTCGTACAAACGTTTTGGTTGTCACAAGTAACAAACCCCTTAAAAATTGTTAACCGAGTATTGAAACCTCGGCTCGTCTTCTCAAGGAACTACAAGGAAGTATGTTCTTATTATTGGCTATAAAGGTCGTAATCGGGGTTTAGAAGGTGAGAAGCAAGTGATTTGAATGACAAGTAAAGTAAATGGCAATTAAAATAAATAAATACTGTAAAGCAAACTTTTGGCAAGGTAAAAGAAATTGGAAGTCTAACTTAGTTATCTCTCTCAACAATGATGAAAGTTGAATCTAAATTCCACTTAGTTGACCTTTACTAAAGCAAAGGAAAGTCAAGGGACTAATTAGTTTGACCTTCGAATCTTATTTATTTCCTAAGAAAAAGTTGGGATTATTGAAGTTCAGTTCAATTAGCAAGATAACGATTATCAATTACACTGAGTTGGTAACTGTTGAGTTACTGATTTCTTAACCAAGACCAAAAGGGGAAAAAGTAAATTGCTGGAATAAAATATCTTCAGATCGGAAACAATGATAACATAAATTAAAAAGAGCAATCATAAACTGAAAATACCTCAAATATCATTAATTCAAATAATAATCTATATCATGGAATAATTCATAAATTCAATTATAAAAGTAAATAATCAACTCAAGTGTTGGAATAAATAAAAGTGAAAGGGAAGCTAAAACAAAGAAACGTAAAACCTGGATCGAGAGTCACTCTTACAAACTAAGAGAAGTCCTAAATCCTAAGAGAGAGAGGAGAGAACCTCTCTCAAGACTAAATCTAAATCATGGGAAGTAAAAATTGGCGAGCTCTCCTTTGAATGGATGCATTCCCCCACTTTATAACCTCTAGTCTGTGTGTTCTGTACCTGGATCTGGGCCAAAAGGGCTTCAGAAATCGCTGGGAGCGTATTCTGTAAATTCTGATACGTGGCCTCTGTCACGCGTCCGCGTGGGTCACGCGGTCGCGTCATCTGGAGTTTTCCTTGTGGTGCGGTTGCGTCGGTCACGCGTCCGCATCGAATGCGCTATGCTCAAGTCGCGCGGCCGCGTCAGTCATGCGGTCGCGTCGCTGCTTCTTCGCTCCTGGCACGCGATCGCGTCGTCCATGCGATCGCGTGGATGCCAGTTTCTTCAAAACTCCGTTTCACACTTTCCTTCCATTTTTGTTCGTTTCCTTTTCCATCCTTTAAGTCATTCTGTCTTAGAAAATCTGAAACTACTCAACACACTAATCACGGCATCAAATGGAAATAAAGGTAATTAAAATAATTAATTTTAAAGCTTAGGAAACATATTTTTCACGTACATCACCTAATAAGGAAGGGAAAGTAAAACCATGCAATTAATATGAATAAGTGGGTGAAGGATTGAATAAATCACTCAAACTAAGCACAAAATAACTCATGAAATATGGGTTTATCAACCTCCCCACACTTAAACAATAGCATGTCCTCATGCTAAATCCAAGGTAAAGAATAAGGTAAGGTTAAAGTGGTGGAATGTTATGCAATGCAACCTATTCTAAATGCATTTACCTAAATGAGTCATGCAATTCCAATTTATCCACTCAGATATAAAGCTTACACATAGTCAAATTAATTCACATTCTCAAGGAGTCATATATATATATATATATATAGCCAACCCTTAAATAATAAAGCACTTTTGCAAATGAGATGGGAAAAAAATATTGTACAAACTTGCAAAACAATTAGTAATTTAAGCACAGATATATGTTGATGAGCTATTGAACCCTCACTGGAATTTGTGTTTACCCTCTAGTCACTCAGTGTTTATTGGGTTTATTCACTCTACTTTTCTTTTTATTCTTACTTTCTATAACTTTGTTCTTCATCTAACCAATCAACATTATAGAGTACAGTCATACCAAAAGTCATGAGGTCTTTAATTAAGGTTGAAAATTCCTATTCTAGATGCTTCTTGTGACCTTGATTGGTTGATACTTGTGGGCTTGCTTCCTTGTGGTTGGGTGGTCCTTGAAAGAGAAGTGAATCAAGTTGAGGTCTAGGTACTAATCGTTAGTGCTACCGTTTGCCACACTAACGCTACAAGTATGGTGTTAGTGCTGAAGTTAGTGTGGCTAACGTCACACTTGCTTCCTAGTTGGTATTTTTGGGGCTTAAAATATTCCTCTTGTTTGTACTCCAATTTCATGCCCACTATAGACTATTATATATCATTGGAAAGCTCTGAATGTCATATTTCTAATGCAACTGAAATCACCTCGATTGGACCTCTGTAACTCAAGTTATACTCCCTTGAAGGGGACAGGGTCGCTGGCGTAGTCGCTGGCGTTATTGGCAAAAGTGAGTGCCAATAACGTCAGCGTTCAGGGGATTAATATTGCCAGGTTCTGGAGCTCAAAATTAATGTCCATCCCATACTATTATATATTATTGAAAAGCCCTGGATGTCTAATTTTCAACGCCTTTGGAAGCGCATCATTTGGAGCTCTACAGCTCGAGTTACACTTCTTGGAAGGTGAAGAGGTCAACTGGCCTTACTACAGGTTGATACCATGTTCATCTTTGCACTTTCGGGGCAGGTTTTCTTCCTCAAATTTAGTGTCCACCATATAGTGTCATATATTCTTGGAAAGCTCTGGATTTCTACTTTCCAATGCCACTCGAATCACCTCATTTAGAGCTTTGTGGCTCAAGTTATTCTTGTTTGAAGAAGGCATGGTCAGGCTGCCAGGTGAGATTTTGCCCACGTTAGTGTCCATGTTAATGGCACTAACGTGGCTACTAACGTAGGCCTCTTAGTTCTTCGATAGCATTATTGGCACTCACTTTTTCCAATAACGCTGCTCTTTGTCCCTCTTTTCCAGGTTAATGGTCTACGTTAGTGGCGTTAACGTGGCCATTAACGTGGGTCTTCCTTTGCTTTGCTAAAGTTAGTGGCGTTAACGTTGCCACTAACTTTCCATGCTCCCCTTCTTTAAAGTTAATGCCGTTAACGTTCCCACTAACGTTGGAGCTTCTTCTCTCTTCCACGTTAGTGGTGCTAACAGGACAACTAACGTGGGCTGAGATGACCTTCGAAGACGTTAGTGGTGTTAACTTTACCACTAACGTTGCAAACTTTCCTTCCTTTCATGTTAATGGCCACGTTAGTGGCACTAACGTAGCCACTAACGTGGCTCTTCTCTGCTTCTTGTTACCTAAAATCAATCAAACAAAGTGCATCAAAGTCTTGCTCTTAATCATGAGATCATGCATCATCTATTTTATCATTCAATTCATGCATAATTCTCATGAAATCATTCAAAATTCACAATGTTTGCTTGAATCATGGTATGAATGCATTTTCAACCAAATACTTGCTTATTTCTTAAGAAAATGCATGAAACCAACCTAAACCATACAAAAAATGGCTAGTAAAACTAGCCAGGATGCCCTGGCATCAAGAGGTTATTGGAAAAGAAAAATCTCAACCCATAGACGTGATTCTTGTATGGCTTAGATGCGGTCTTGTGCCAACTCGCATCAGGAGCGATGACTAAATCAGCGGAGTTGTTGCTGTCCTCTCTAGTATGTTGAGATTGCTGGGTTATAACCTCCAATCTCTGCACGTAGGACTCTTGTGTAGAGATATGTTATGATTAGGATGACTAATTGAAAACTTTACATCATGTGATGTTTACTCACATAATGATCCGTAGACCGCTGATGAGTAAATCTCTCTTCGTCCTCCTTCAAGGTATAAGTATACTTGAAGGTCTCTGCCATCGCCCGTAACAATCTAACGAATTAGACTATACATATTGAAACAATATGTTAAATAAAGTAAAAATGACATTATATGTCAAAGAAAAAAAATGAACTTAATAACAAAATGAAACAAGTTACATACCAGCTTGCCCTTTGTCTTCATGAAAATCACTGGCCCGCTGGTATGTTGTGATAACCTGGCCGATGCCCTGTTAGTGTGCTGGTGTGCACGAATCCCCACACTTCGTGCACTAAACCAGCAAGTGCACTGAGTTGTCCAAGTAATATCTGAACGAGTCAGGGTCGATCCCACAAAGATTGTGATTTGAAGCAAGCTATAGTTATCTTGCAGATCTTAGTCAGACAAATAGAAGAGTTGTTGGATTTGGTTAAAAGCATAAAAGGAATAAAGATGGAATTACTAGGTTTGATTATAATCAGTGATAAGAAGATGGTTAAGGCTTGGAGATGCTTTGTTCTTCTGGATTAATTCCGGTCTTACTGTCTTCTTCAACTGTGAGTGATTTATTCTATGGCAGGCTGTATGTGATTGATGCTGGTTAAGAGGTTGCCAATGCTCCTCCAGATCTAAACCCCAGGGTTAGTGTGGATCTATTCTGATTGAGGGTGAAGCTCCTGCAGTCCATTCTCCTTAATGATCCTACTAAAAATGCCACAGACAAGGTCAAATCTTCCAGATCAGAGAATGCTGCGCCTTTGGGTTCTAGCCTCTACCACAAAGACTCTAATCTCCCCATACCTCGGCTGAACTGATGTTTCGAGAAGTCCCCGACGAAGTCGTGGATTAGTCGTCTAAGAGATGTATAATCAAGCTGGTGGTTCAATGCTTTCCAGTTACGTAGTCATACAAACCCAAGAAGAACACGGGTGATTGTTAGGCACGCGGTCTTAGAATGAATAACGAAGATATATCTTAGAATAGAGAATCAAACATGGATTGAAAAGAAACAGTAATACTTTTATTGATCCATAAAACTCAGCAGGGCTCCTCCCCTCAACCTAGGAGGTTTAGAAACTCATACTGATAGAAAATACAATGATGAATGTGTAAAGTGTACGTCCCCACTTAATAAGAGGTGTAAAAGTCTTTAAATACTAAAACTAATGACTAAGGATTACATTAAGAAGGGTAAAATAGTCTTTTAGTGCTAAAATCCACTTTTGGGGCCTACTTGGTGAGTGTTTGGGCTGAGCTTGATTTAGATCCACATGCTAGGAGACCTCTAGGGTGTTGAATGCTGGCTAGGGGGTCCTTTATGGGCGTTGGACGCTGGTCTCTTCTCTTTTAGGCGCTGGACGCTAGAATAGGGCAGGAGACTGGCGTTGGATGCCAGTTTTGGGCCTTCAATTCTGAAACAAAGTATGGACTATTATACCTTGCTGGAAAGCTCCAGATGTTAGCTTTCTAGAGTCGTTAAGAAAGATTCATTTGGATGTTTGTAGCTCTAGAAAAGCTCTTTCGAGTGCAAGGAGGTCAGATCCAGACAGCATCTGTAGTGCTTTCTCTGAATCAGACTTTTACTCCAGCTCCTCAATTTTAGCCAGAAATTACCTGAAATTGCATAATAACACAAAAACTCAAAGTAGAATCCAAAAATGTGAATTTAACACTAAAATCTATGAAAAGTTAATAAAACTTAAACAAAACATGCTAAAAACTATATGAAAATGATGCCAAAAAGCGTATAAAATATCCGCTCATCATGTGCGAATTAGAATTTCGCACAACTTAACTGGTAAGTGCACCGAGTCATCCAAGTAATACCTCAAGTGAGTGAGGGTTGATCCCATGAGGATTGTCGGACTGAGCAATAATGGTTATCCAGTTGGCTTAGTTAGGCAAACAGAAAAGGTTGTTTAATGGTGTAATTTGCATAGAACAATAAACAAGAGAATAAAAAAAGCAATAACAGGTTTGGTGTAAAAACAATGAGAGAAAATAGTTAAGGCTTCGGAGATGTTTACTTATTTGGATTAAAAGTTCTTACCAACTATTTTAATAATGCATGATTCATTCCATGGAAAACTGTAAATGACTAAACCCTAATCTCTTAGTGATTCAGTCTCCTCTAATCTTCATTAACTGCCACTCTCGTGGTCACTTAATTCCGATTAGAGGGTTAAGTTCAAAAACTAGTTTATGACCATAAAAACCCTAATTACGCAAATCTAATAGGATTATATGTCACATATCCCAATTAGTTCATGTAATTAGTGATGAGCGGATAATTTATACACTTTTTGGCATTATTTTTACATAGTTTTTAATATGATTTAGTTAGTTTTTACTTTGTTTTTATTAGTTTTTATGCAAAATTCACATTTCTAGACTTTACTATGAGTTTGTGTATTTTTCTGTGATTTCAGGTATTTTCTATCTGAAATTGAGGGACCTGAGCAAAATCTAATTCAGAGGCTGAAAAAGGACTGCAGATGCTGTTGGATTCTGACCTCCCTGCACTCGAAATGGATTTTCTAGAGTTACAGAAACCCAAATGGCACGCTCTCAATTGAGTTGAAAAGTAGACATCTAGGGATTTCCATAAATATATAATAGTCCATACTTTGCTCAAAGATAAATGACGTAAACTGGCGTTCAACGCCAGTTCCATGCTGTATTCTGGCGTTAAACGCCAGAAACAGGTTTCAAGTTGGAGTTAAACGCCCAAAACAGGTTACAACCTGGCGTTTAACTCTAGAAACAACCTAGGCACGTGTAAAGCTCAAGTCTCAGCCCCAGCACACACTAAGTGGGCCCCGGAAGTGGATTTCTGCACTATCTATCTTAGTTTATTCATTTTCTATAAACTTAGGTTACTAGTTTAGTATTTAAACAACTTTTAGAGATTTATTTTGTACATCATGACATTTTCACGTTTTACATTGTATCTCTTATGCATGAGTCTCTAAACTCCATGATTGGGGGTGAGGAGCTCTGCTGTGTCTCGATGAATTAATGCAATTACTTCTGTTTTCTATTCAATCACGCTTGTTTCTGTTCTAAGATACTCGCTTGTACTTAACCGTGATGAATGTGATGATCCGTGACACTCATCATCATTCTCAACCTATGAACATGTGTCTGACAACCACTTCCGTTCTACCTTAGATTGAGTGTGTATCTCTTAGCCTCTTGGTTCATGATCAGAGTCTTCGTGGTATAGGCTAGGATTATTGGCAGCCACTCCTGAGATCCGAAAAGTCTAAACCTTGTCTGTGGTATTCTGAGTAGGATCTGGGATGGAATGACTGTGACTAGCTTCAAACTCACGAGTGTTGGGCATAGTGACAGATGCAAAAGGATCAATGGATCCTATTCCAACATGAGGGAGAACCAACAGATGATTAGCCGTGCGGTGACAGCGCATTCGGACCATTTTCACTGAGAGGACGGATGGTAGCCATTGACGACGGTGATCCACCAACATACAGCTTGCCATGGAAGGAGCCTTGCGTGCATGAAGAAGAAGACAGTAGGAAAGCAGAGATTCAGAAGACAGAGCATCTCCAAAACCTCAATCTGTTCTCCATTACTGCATAACAAGTAACCTTTATTTCATGTTATTTAGTTTTCATAAACAAAAGTAATTTTTATTATTAATCTCCTGACTAAGATTTACAAGATAACCATAGATTGCTCCAAGCCAACAATCTCCGTGGGATCGACCTTTACTCACGTAAGGTATTACTTGGACGACCCAGTGCACTTGCTGGTTAGTTGTGCGGAGTTGTGAAAAGTGTGAATCACGATTTCGTGCACCAATTAGCAATTTAGGATGAATTTGTTTTCAAGCTATTGTTCAAGCGAGATAACTCTCTCGAAAATCACAAGAACTCAAGTAGAATAAGGGTCATACTCTCGATCCACCTAGATTCACAAGATTAAGAACGAAAACAATCCTTGAAACTGAATCAATGCATTAACTAAAATAAAAAGCAATAGTTCTAATCCGTAGAAATAAATAGAGCTCCTAACCTTAATCAAGGAGTTTTAGTTGCTCATGACTTACAGAGAAACTAGGGTTCTGAGGAACGTGCGGGAGTCTGATCCCCCACAAAGGGTGGATCTTATTCCTTTTATATCGACCTAATTTGATTCTAAAAATATTATAAAATAATAAATCCTAAGACTAAAAGATATTGTTTGTAATTAAAAATTACAAAAATAAAATAAAATATAACTCATAAATGCTAAATCAACTTGAGATGCCAAAGAGAGTGAATTCGGACCAAGCTTGCTGGCGTTAAATGTCATATTTGGCATTTAACGCCCTAAAGGAGCAGTAACGCATATGTTGCTGGCGTTAAACCCTGGTTGGGCGTTTAGCGCCTAGGGGGGAGGCTTCCAGCTTTTCTGTTTTTAACTCCAAACTCTGGCAAACTGCTCTGAATTTTACCTAAAACTATAAAAACACGAAAATAAATCAAAGCAGCATCCAAAGAGGATTTTTTCACTAAAATACTATGAAATAAAATAAAATCTAATAAAAAACAACTAGAAAATAAAGGAAAAAAAGATACAAGATGCTCACGCATCACAACACCAAACTTAAACTGTTGCTTGTCCTCAAGCAACCAAAAACAATGTAGGACCAAGAAGAGAAAGTGTTTAAGACTTGAGTTGTCATTTAAGCTCGGGTCTAGTTACTGAATGAGGCTAATGACACTCTAATTTCGAATAGCCTCGACATCTCACTATCCTTTTAAGCTGAGAAATATTAGTGTCCTTCAGAACTAGAACTCGGATGATATTATAGGTTCTCTTCTTTAGACTCTAATTGATTCTTGAACACAACTCTTTCTTTTTCTTTCTTTGGTGCTTTGCACCTTGAGTCTAGCCGTGACTCTAACTGTTTTATTTTCAAGCTTAACTTGAGAGAAGAACACCATAAGCACTTAACTGGGGAACTCCTTGAGTTCTAATTTTTCTTTCTTTTTCTCCCAGATAGTCGTGCTTATGAGCAGATAATTTATACCTTTTTTGGCAATATTTTTACATAGTTTTTAGTATGTTTTAATTACTTTTTATTATATTTTTATTAGTTTTTATTCAAAAATCACATTTCTGGACTTTACTACGAGTTTGTGTATTTTTCTGTGATTTCAGGTATTTTCTGGATGAAATTGAGGGACCTGAGCAAAAATCTGATTCAGAGGCTGAAAAAGGACTGCAGATGCTGTTGGATTCTGACCTCCTTGCACTCAAAATGGATTTTCTGGAGCTATAAAAGCCCAATTGAAGCGCTCTTAATTGATTTGGAAATTTGACATCCTGGGCTTTCCAGCAATATATAATAATCCATACTTTGCCCGAGATTTCATGGCCCAAACTGGCGTTCAAAGTCAGCCTAAAACATCTTAGCGTAAAACGACCAAACTGGCATCAGAATTGGAGTTAAATGCCCAAACTGGCACCAAAGCTGGCGTTTAACTCCAGAAATAGCCTAAGTACGAAAAAGCTTCAATGATCAGCCCAAGCACAAACCAAGTGGGCCCCGGAAGTGGATTTCTGCACTATCTACACTTAGTTACTCATTTTCTGTAAACCTAGGTTACTAGTTTAGTATAAAAACTACTTTTAGAGATTTATTTTTGGAGGCTTTTGCAGACTTTATCATCTAGCTTTTGCCATTGTACACGTTTGGAGGCTGGCCTCATGGCCATGCCTAGACCTTTCACTTATGTATTTTCTACGGTGGAGTTTCTACACCCTAGAGATTAAGGTGTGGAGCTCTGTTGTTCTTCATGAATTAATGCAAGTACTATTATTTTTCTATTCAATTTATGCCTACTTCTTCTCCAAGATATACTCTCGTACTTGATTCAGTTAAGTCAGAATGAAGGGGTGACCCGTGACAATCACCCAATCTTCGTTACTCGCTTAGCCAAGATCGCGTGCCTGACAACCACAAAGCGATCTACATGATGTTCAACGTAGTCATTGGACGACAGCTGGAGTATACTCTCTTGGATATCTAATACACGGACCGAGTCCGTGAGATTAGTATCTTTGTGGTATAGGCTAGAACTATTGGCAGCATTCCTGAGATCCGGAAAGTCTAAACCTTATTTGTGGTATTCCGAGTAGGATCTGAGAAGGGATGACTGTGACGAGCTTCAAACTTGCGAATGTTGGGCGCAGTGACAGTGTGGAAAAGGATAATGGTCCTATTCCGACGTTAGCGGGAACCGACAGATGATTAGCCGTGCGGTGACAGCGCATATGGATTTGTTTTCATCCGAGAGGATCATACAGGTTGCCATCGAAGGAGGTAACACATGGTTGGAAGAAGGCAGTAGGAAAACAGAAGTTCAGAAGCAACAAAGCATCTCCAGACGCTTATCTGAAATTCCCACCAATGAATTACATAAGTATCTTTATTTATTTTCTGTTTTATTTATATTTTAATTATCAAAACCTCATAATCAATTGAATCTGCCTGACTGAGATTTACAAGGATGACCATAGCTTGCTTCAAGCCGACAATATCTGTGGGATCGACCCTTACTCAAGTAAGATTTATTACTTGGACGACCTAGTGTACTTGCTGGTTAGTTACGCAGAGTTGTGAAGAAGTGTTGAGATCATATTACGCACACCAAGTTTTTGGCGCCGTTGCTGGGGAACAAACAATTCGCATACCAAGTTTTTGGCGCCATTGCCGGGGATTGTTCGAGTTTGGACAACTGACGGTTTATCTTGTTGCTTAGATTAGGTAATTTTATTTTATGTTTATGCTTTTTATTTGTATTTTTATTTTTGAAAAAAAATAAATATATATTTTATATTTTATTTTGTTCTTCAGAATTTTTAAGAATAAATTCTAGAGTTTCATGAGATATGTTGAAACCTGGCTGGCTGTTAAGCCATGTGTAATCTTTTGGACCGAGGTTTCCACTTATCTTTACAAGAGCTTCTTTGGATTTCTCATCAATTTAGCTGTTGTATGTAATGCTTTGCTGAAGCTTGGCTGGCCATTGGCCATGTCTAAATTTTTGGACCGAAGCTTTCACATAAAGCTTGGCTGGCTAATTAGCCATGTCTAAATTTTTGGACCGAAGCTTTAGACTAACATTGCATGATTCTTGGAATTCTTATTAAAAATTTTGAATTTCTTTATTTTCTTTTCCTAAATAATTTTTGAAAAATCCAAAAAATTAATAAAATCATAAAACCAAAAATATTTTGTGTTTCTTGTTTGAGTTTGTGTCAAATTTTAAGTTTGGTGTCAATTGCATGCTTTATTTTTTCTCTAAAATTTTCGAAAATCCATGCATTGAGTTTTGTTCTTCATGATCTTCAAGTTGTTCTTGATGAATTTCTTTGTTTGATCTTTAAATTTTTCTTGTTTTGTATCTTTTCTTGTTTTTCATGTGCATTCTTGAATTATTAGTGTCTATAGAATAAAAATTTTTAAGTTTGGTGTCTTGCATGTTTTTCTTTTCTTAAAAATTTTTAAAATTATGTTCTTGATGTTCATCATGATCTTCAAAGTGTTCTTGGTGTTCATCTTGACATTCAAAGTGTTCTTACATGCATTTTTGTTTTGATCTTAAATTTTTATGTTTTGTGTCATTTTTATGTTTTTCTCTCTCCATACTAAAAATTCAAAAATAAAAAAATATCTTTCCCTTATTTCACTTATAAATTTCGAAAATTTGAATTGGTTTAGTCATAAAGTTTTAAAATTTAGTTGTTTCTTGTTAATCAAGTCAAAGTTTCAAATTAAAAAATTCTTTCTTTTTCAAATCCTTTTCAAAAATCAAATCTTTTTCAATTTTGTTCTCAATATTTTCGAAAATTTTATAATTGAATTTCAAAATCTTTTTCTTATTTTTATTTCATATTTTCAAAATTAATTGCTAACATTTAATGTTTAGATTCAAAAATTTCAAGTTGTTACTTGCCTATTAAGAAAGGATCAATCTTTAAATTCTAAAATCATATCTTTGAGTTTCTTGTTAGTCAAGTAATCAACTTTAATTTCAAAAATCAAATCTTTTTCATTTCCTTATCAAATCTTTTTTAAAATAAATTTCAATCATATCTTTTTCAAAACTTAATTTCAAAATCTTTTCCTAACTTCTTATCTTTTCAAAATTAATTTTCAAATCTTTTTCAATTAACTACTTGATTTTTGTTTGATTTTAAAAGTTTTCTATTTCAATAATATCTTTTTCAAAACCACCTAACTACTTTTCTCTCGCCAATTTTCGAAAATCACTAACCACTTTTTCAAAAATCTTTTTAATTAATTAATTTATTTAGTTCTCAAATTTTATTTTATTTCTTCTCTTAAATTTCGACTACTAACCAATAATTAAAATAAAAACAAAAATATTTTTTCCTTTTATTTTAATTTAAAATTCGAATTCTCTCTCCCTCTCTCATATCTTTCTATTTATTTTATTTATTTACTAACACTTCTCTTCTTCTTATAATTCGAACCCTCTCTCCCTCTCTGTGTTCGAATTCTTCATCTTCTCTCTTCTTCATTCTACTCTTCTATTCTTCTACTCACATAAAGGAATCTTTATACTATGACATAGAGGATTCCAATTCTTTTCTGTTCTCTTCTTTTTCATATGAGCAGGAGTAAGGATAAGAGCATTCTTGTTGAAGCTGATCCGAAACCTGAAAGGACTCTAAGGAGGAAGCAAAGAGAAGCTAAGGCACAACACTCTGGAGAGGACCTGACAGAATTTTTCGAAAAAGAAGAAGAGATGGCCGAACCCAATAACAATGGTGGAGATGCAAGGAAGATTCTTGGTGACTTTATTGCACCCTCTTCTGACTTCTGTGGAAGGAGCATCTCAATTCTTGCAATTGGAGCAAACAACTTTGAGCTTAAGCCTCAATTAGTTTCTCTGATGCAGCAGAATTGCAAGTTTCATAGACTTTCATTGGAAGATCCTCATAAGTTCTTAGCTGAATTCTTGCAAATCTATGACATTGTTAAGACCAATGGGGTTAATCCTGAGGTCTACAGACTTATGCTTTTTCCCTTTGCTGTAAGAGACAGAACAAGGATATGGTTGGACTCACAACCTAAAGATAGCCTGAACTCTTGGGAAAAGCTGGTCAATACTTTCTTGGCCAAATTCTTTCCACCTCAAAAGTTGAGTAAGCTTAGAGTGGAAGTCCAGACCTTCAGACAGAAGGAAGGTGAATCCCTCTATGAAGCTTGGGAAAGATACAAGCAATTGATCAGAAGGTTTCCTTCTGACATGTTTTCAGAATGGAGCATCATATGTATATTCTATGATGGTCTGTCTGAATTGTCCAAGATGTCATTGGACCACTCTGCTGGAGGATCTCTTCATCTGAAGAAGACGCCTACAGAAGCCCAGGAACTCATTGAAATGGTTGCAAATAACCAGTTCATGTACACTTCTGAAAGGAATCCTGTGAAGAATGGGACAACTCAGAAGAAAGGAGTTCTTGAGATTGATACTCTGAATGCAATATTGGCTCAGAACAAAATATTGACTCAGTAAGTCAATATGATTTCTCAGAGTCTGTCTGGAATGCAAGCTGCATCAGACAGTACTAAGGAGGCTTCCTCTGAAGAAGAAGCCTATGACCCTGAGAATTCTGCAATGGCAGAGGTGAATTACATGGGAGAATCCTATGGAAACACCTATAATCCTTCATGGAGGAATCATCCTAATCTCTCATGGAAGGATCAACAGAAGCCTAATCAAGGCTTCAATAATAATAATGATAGAAGAAACAGGTTTGGCAATGGCAAACCTTTTCCATCATCTTCTCAGCAACAGACAGAGAATTCTAAGCAGAGCCACTCTGACTTAGCAACTGTAGTCTCTGATCTATCTAAGACCACTCTCAATTTCATGACTGAAGCAAGGTCCTTCATTAGAAATTTGGTGGCACAAGTGGGTCAGCTGAGTAAGAAAGTTACTGAACTCCCTCTTAGTACTCTCTCAAGCAATACAGAAGAGAATCCAAAAAGAGAGTGCAAGGCCATAAATATAACCAACATGGCCGAACCTAGTGAGGAAGAAAAGGCAGTGATTTCCAGTGAGGAAGACCTTAATGGACGTTCACTGGCCTCCAAGGAGTTCCCTAATGAGGAACCAAAGGAATCTGAGGCTCATGTAGAGATAATAGAGATTCCACTGATGAGTATTCTTCCTCTGAAGAGGATGAAGATATTGCTGAAGGGCAAGTTGCTCAATATCTAGGAGCAATCATGAAGCTGAATGCCAAGTTATTTGGTAATAAGACTTGGGAGGATGAACCCCCATTGCTCATCAATGAACTAAATGATCTGGTTCAAATGAAATTACCTCAGAAGAAACAGGATCCTGGAAAGTTCTTAATACCTTGTACCATAGGCACCATGACCTTTGAGAAGACTCTGTGTGACCTGGGGTCAGGGATAAACCTCATGCCCCTCTCTGTAATGGAGAAACTAAGGATCATTGAGGTGCAAGCTGCAAGAATCTCACTAGAGATGGCAGACAACTCAAGGAAACAGGCTTATGGACTTGTAGAGGATGTCTTTGTGAAGGTTGAAGGCCTGTACATCCCTGCTGATTTCATAATCCTAGACACTGGGAAGGATGAGGATGAATCCATCATCCTAGGAAGACCTTTTTTAGCCACAGCAAGAGCTGTGATTGATGTGGACAGAGGAGAGTTAGTCCTTCAATTGAATATGGACTACCTTGTGTTTAAGGCTCAAGGATCTTCTTCTGTAATCATGGAGAGGAAGCATGAAAAACTTTTCTCAACACAGAGTCAAACAGAGCCCTCACACTCAACTTCTAAGTTTGTTGTTGGGAGGTCATCATTAAGCTCTAAATCTCTGTGATGCTCTCTAAGAGCTCACTGTCAAGCTATTGACATTAAAGAAGTGCTTGTTGGGAGGCAACCCAATGTTATTTAATCATATTTATTTGTTTTCCATTGTTATTTTATGTTTTCTTTAGGTTGATGATCATGTGAAGTCACAAAACAACTGAAAAATAAAAAACAGAATGAAAAACAGCATAAAAAATAGTACACCCTGGAGGACAGGCTTACTGGCGTTTAAACACCAGTAAGGATAGCAGAATGGGCGTTTAACGCCCAGCCTGGCAGCATTCTGGGCGTTAAATGCCAGAAAGGGCTGTCTGGCATCTGGCTGGCATTAAACGCCAGAAATGGGTATCTGGTTGGCGTTTAATGCCAGAAATGGGCATCTGGCTGGCGTTTAACGCCAGAAATGGGCAGTAGACTGGCGTTTAATGCTAGGAAAGGTAGTAGAGCTGGCGTTAAACGCCAGATTTGGCACACAATGGGTGTTTAAACGCCAGAATAGTGCAGGGACTTGAATTCCTTGACACCTCAGGATCAGTGGACCCCACAGGATCCCCACCTACCCCACCTCTTCTTCTCTCCTCTTCACACCTTTCCATAACACTCTTTCCCAAACATCCCTCACCTATCAAATCCTACCCTCTTCCCCACAACCTCTTCACCACTCACATCTATCCATCATTAAACCCCACCTACCTTACCATTCAAATTCAAATCATTTCCCTCCCAAACCCAACCCCTCATACACGGCTACCCTCTCTCTCTTACCCTATAAATACCCCTCTATTACCACCTTCATCTCCACACAATAT